>NW_019268643.1:116608-119576 GCF_002738365.1 Cucurbita moschata
ATTTATGAAAAAACGGGGGTAATTTTATAAAAAAAAAAAAACCAAACTCAAATGTGGTAAGAATACAAAAAGGAATTAACTTTTTTTTTTTTAATCAGTTTTTAAATTTAAAATCTCATTAGCTTTTCTTACCTGTCTCTCTTGTTTCAACCAAAAGGGATTTGTTTTCAATCTTGACCCAATCTGGTCGGGTTATTTTTATTTTCTTATCTCTTTACCATTGAAATATCAATTAAATTTATAGCCACCCAATAAAAATAATTTATTTTATAAGCTTTTTCGAATCAACATGATTAGCGTCACGGTCTTACATTGGTCGCGTCATGGTTTTTGTTTATTACTCCTCTCAAGTGGTCTGATGGGTGCCATTCGCATGTTGCCTTCTTGTCTATCGTGTAGGTCAAAACCTACTCTCTTAGATATGATATTTTCTACTAGAGATCTCACATCGATCGGAATGGTGAACAAAATATTTTTTACAAGGGTGTGAAAACCTCTGATAGAAGCGTTTTAAAACCTTGAGAGAAAACCCCAAAGAAAACAATATCGACCACGGAATTTGACATTTTACTCAAAATACATAATTTATAACAATTTAGCTATGTTATACTAAATTATAGTACTTATGCAAATTATTTTCAAAACTAATTAATTTCAGTACGGATCATAATCTAAATATGAATGAGATTATACTCTCGACGATATTAGAGGTTCAAATCGCTCATACTAGACGTTCTTGAACTCATTTTTATTTCATACTAACGTGATAGCAACTCTGTAAAAAAGGCTTGATGGAGCTTACAAAAGCAAAAGGGTAATTGTGAATGTTTGCTGAATCACCACACCTAAATGGGGGTGAGAGTTCTCTTATTTATAATTATTTTCAGAATATAGAAATATGGTAAATTACAAATATTATGGAAATAGTAATAAAAGGAAAGAATAATAAATGAATGCAATATATTTGCCTTTAATAAGAGGGCAAATATGGTAACCCGTAATGTAAGGCAAATATCTATAGTGACGGTCAACTATCCTTAACAGTAATAAACTAGTTTACATACAAAAATGACGTGACGTCTAATGGCTCTAAACTGCAAACTCGTTGGGAAGGAGGTCATCTCATAACTGCAAGTGTACACCATTATCAAGCAATTGCTTAGAGTATTCTAAGATGTCGAACGTATAGTACTTGTATACAATTAGATACGATCATTTTGGTAAAAAGTTTATCAAATTGCAACCAAAATATCCATAGAATTATTTTTAGGGTTTCTTCTTCCTTACGACAATACTTATCAAAATCGAAGGTTGTTATCCTTCCATAGGTGTTTATGGATGAGTTGGTTACTGAAATTCAGGCGAAGAGCTTGACTTTCGAGCTCTAACTTCAAATCTGGAGGATGTGAAATAAACTCAATTTATTTTGACCCATACTAAACAAACGAGCTTTCATATTTTGGGTCAAAATATTCTTTAGATAATAACCCTTTGTAGATAAGGTATGAGCTACCCTACGCATAATTTAAAAGATACGGTATGAATTAAGATAACAAAGTTCGATAGTTCGATTTCTTACTCCTAAAATGTTGAACTAAAATAATCGAAATTTAGAGACCTATTAGACATTCTACCAAGTTTATGGACAAGTAGTTATAAAGTTGAAAGTTTGTGAGGGACTAAACGTATAATTTAGATAAATTTAAATGTCCAATAAGCTTTCTTTTTACTACATCTCCCTTATACAACATTTAAATTTCCAATAACATTTCTTTTTTGAAGCTTGATATGATTAGTATAAATGAATTATAAATGATACCGAGATAAGTTATGATATTAAGAATTGTTAACTTATTTTGGTCGTGATTGACAATAAAAACAACTATATGAGATGCAATATGGCATTCGAAGGATTTTGGGTCTAAAGTAAAGGTAAAGTCGAGCCTTAGAACTTGGCTGAAAGTAGAAGCAAGTCGGTTAGAATTTCTATCAAGTGGACATATACTCATACTGGCTACATGTGTCATTGAACAAAGCTTAGTTTCTGCATAAGTTATGTTCTGTTAACGAAGAAGAACCGTGCCTAAGGTCTAATGAAGCCGCAAAATCAAGTAAAAAAGGTTTTTTCATTTAATTATTGGTTCCAACTAGGGAGAAATTAATTAAAAAAAAGTGTTCGGTTTATTTAAGGAAAGGATAATATAAAGATATGATATAAAAGACTACAATACGAGATGCGACATTGCTTTCCAAGAGTTTTGGCCTAGAATAAAGGTAAGGTCGAGCCTTAGGACTTAGCGTACATTAGAGGCAAGTCGATCCGTTACAATTACTATCGAGTGAACATATGCGGGTATAGGCTACATGTATGATTGAACAAAATTTAGATTCTACATAAGTTATGTTCGGTTAACGAAAAATAACCTTGGCAAAGGTCCAATGAAGCCACAAAGTCGAACGTACCATATATTTTTCCTAACTTTGAGTGAAATTATTAGAAAACATTCGATCTATTTAAGAAAAGTATAATACAAAGATATGATGCAAAAGACATTTTACAATGTGTCATATATCATAAGGTAATAATATAAACATTTTCAATTAATAAATGACATATGAGACGAGAGAAATACCAACCTACCATATTAAGACATTTCACAGTCTATCATAGATGGTAAAATAATAGTCTAAGAGTTTTTTTTTTTTTTTTAAGCAAAAATTGAAAATTCCAAAAGTTCTAATTAAATGGTTCAATTTTTTTATTAAAAACAAAAACTATCTCAAATGAACCTGATCTAGATCTTTTAGAGACATTTGATTTAAGGTTTTTTTTTTATGATATTTGGGAGTCAAATAATTATGTTTTCTGTTGCGTGGAAAATGTTACTAGAAAAGAGTGGACCTCACATATTCGTGATACATAGATGCATGACATAGAAATTAGTAAAGAGTTAACCAATTGATCGTA
>NW_019268643.1:119602-121600 GCF_002738365.1 Cucurbita moschata
GATAAATCTAATTTGAGGAACCGAGTGATGAGATATAATGACGAGATAAAAGCACGGTCGGACTAGGCCATGAGAAACTATAAAAACTAGACTAGGTGAAGGACCCATCTATATTATACTTTTAGGTTTTTAATTGAAAATTTATACTACTTATGTAAATTTATTTCTAGTATAATATCAACAAAAATCCAATTAATTTCAACCTCATCTTAATTTAAATGGTCATGAAAATAATATTATTGACAATATCACAAGTTTAAATTCCTCTGTACAATAACTAATAATGAGTTCGAAGAGTATATTTTTTTAATTAAAAAATCCATTATCAAACATGGTTCTATTTTATTTTGAACAATAAATAAGAACAGGTTACCAAACAGTTCTATAATTTCCCTCCTTTATGACAAGAATACAAAACACCGAAACCTACCCTTGTCATCAGCTTTAAAGTTAAAGGTCTGTAACATTACACTCAAGAATATGCGTTACAGCTATCGACGGATGAACNATCGCTCTTATGGGTTGTTTTTGTAAATAACTAAAATACTAATAACAATAAATAAAGCAATCGATAAGTAAGCATGCAATATTTGGTCATCCATTCCAATACAACGGATCATGGGAGCCGTTAACAATTAAAACTTATTTTGCAAGTATAAAAGTGAAACAAACCAAGCACAAGCATTCTCATACTTCAAAATGAATTCATTTCCAACACTTGCCCTTTCTCTCTTAATTCCATTGTTCTTCGTTTACCAACTCAATACCGTCCAAGAATCAATATGGCAAAACCCAAGAATTTTCGTCAAGATAACAAATGCTCTAAAAGCTAACAATCAGCTCACTTTGCACTGCAAATCAGGCGATGATGATTTGGGAGTCCACAAGCTGACATCGTCGGCCAGCTACGAGTTCACCTTTCGTCCAAATTTATGGCAATCAACATTGTTTTACTGTTCCTTCCAATGGCCTAGCTCATTTCATTACTTCGATATCTACATAGATAAGAGAGATAGAAACAATTGCGTAAATACTCTATTTTCGTGGTACGTGCGGGAGAAAAATATCTGCCTGTTCAACTATAAAACCAAGAATTATCAAATTTGCTATGAGTGGTGACCTAAATGATCAATATATTCATAAACTGGAAAGTTGGATTTTAATATTGAAATAAATAAATGTTATGGACATGCTGTTTGTTTCCGTTTTTTTTTCTTTTTTTTGAAGCTTGATATGATAAATGAATTATAAATGCTCTACCGACATAAGTTATGATATTAAGAATTTTTAACTTATTTTGGTCGTGATTAACAATCAAAACAACTGTATGAGATGCAATATGGCATTTGAAAGATTTTGGGCCTAGAGTAAAGGTAAAGTCAAGCCTTCGGACTTGGCTGAGAGTAGAGGCAAGTCGGTTAATATTGCTATCAAGTGAATGTATACTCATACTGGATACATGTATCATCGAACAAAGCTTAGTTTCTGCATAAGTTATGTTCGGTTAGAGAAGAAGAACCTTGCCTAAGGTCTAATGAAGCCGCAAAGTCATTTCTTTATTATTTTCAACTTTGGGAGAAATTAATAGAAAACGTTCTGTTTATTTAAGGAAAGGATAATACAACGATGTGATATAAAAGACACCATACAATGTGTCATAAATGATAAGGTAATAATATAAACATTTTATTAAGAAATGACATATTAGAGGAGAGAAATACCAACATACCATATTAAGCCATTTTGCAATCTATCATACATGAAAAAAATAACAATTTAAACCTTTAATATTTAAAAAGAAAACTGAAAAGCAAGAAACTTGATATTGTTGTTCCTAAGATTTTTGATTAATTTTGAATTAGAAAGAACAATAAGCGAGAATCGTGTTCAAATAGTTATCAAATGGTTCGGTTTTTTAATAAAAAACAAGAACTATCTCAAATGAATCTTATTTAGCTTATCTAAATTTCTTAAAGGCCGTTTGGTTTAAGGTTTTGT
>NW_019268643.1:121610-127256 GCF_002738365.1 Cucurbita moschata
ATCTCAAATGAATCTTATTTAGCTTATCTAAATTTCTTAAAGGCCGTTTGGTTTAAGGTTTTGTAAGCGAGAATCATGTTCAAATAGTTATCAAATGGTTCGGTTTTTTAATAAAAAAACAAGAACCATCTCAAATGAATCTTATTTAGCTTATCTAAATTTCTTAAAGGCCGTTTGGTTTAAGGTTTTGTTTACTGTGCTCGAAATCACATAACTATGCTTGGTGTTGAATGAAAAATATTATCAGAAAATAGTGGACCTCACATATTCATGATACGTAAATGTAAGACTTAGGGACTAGTAAAGAGTTAACCAATTTATCTTAGGATCATGTACAAAATTCTGATGGATAAATATGATCTGAGTGATGAGATATGATAACAAGATAAAAGCCTAGTTGAACAAGGTCATGAGAAGCTACGAGAATTAAACTATTTGAAGGACACTTACACAACCTTAACATAAAATTAATTTCCATATTATACTTTTTACATTTTTAATTCAAAATTTTAGAGAATAATAACCCATAATTATTTTCAAACATATATTTTCCACTAAATAAAATAATTAATTCCATTTTTATTATAAACAACAAATGAGAATGCGTCATCACATGGGTCCACAATTGCCCTCGTTTATGAAAAGAATATAAAATATTGAAACCCACCCTTGTTCGGCTTTAAAAGTTAAAGTTCATAACATTACACTCAATAACATGTAAGACGGATGGTTAACGATACGAGTTGTCTTTGTGAATAAATATAATACTAATAACAATAAATAAAAAAATTCGATAAGTAAGCACGTAATATTTGGTCACCCACCCAAAAATAACAGAGGGTGCCGTTGAACATTAAAACTAATTTTTTGCAAGTATAAAAGTGAAACAACAAGTATTCGAATATTTACAAAATGAGTTTATTTTCAACACTTGCATTGTCCCTTCTAATGTCATTCTTCTTTGCTACACTATTTAATACCATCAATGGATCAATCTTCCAAGACCCACATTGAATGATATTTTCTACATATGGCTGCCTAAATCAATATAAGGAATCCATATATCCATGAATTGGAAGGTTTGGTTATGATATTAAAATAAATGTGTATTCTTTTTCAATCTTGAAAATTTGATATGGTGTATTAGTTTTAAGAAATTATAATATTAAGATTCGATTAGGTATGTGAAAGCATACAATACTTGGAATAAGTCTTTAAAAAAGAAGATAGGATGATAAAATCATTTTTAAAAAAGAGAAAAGCAAGAATACAAAACCAAATTAACTTTTTCTTTTATATAGTTTTTAAATTTAAACAATTCCTTAGCTTTTAATCTTACGTTACTTGTCTTTGCTATTTAGACGAAAATGGGTTAAATTTTAACGCAGGGGCAATCTCGACTAACATCGTTATTTTTTGCCAATCTATTTACTGTTGAAGGATGAATTTAATTTATAGTCACCATAGTAGACCCGTTTTAAAACCTAAAGAAGATAATATTTATTGAAAAATTTTACCTTTTAATCAAAAGTACATACTTTATATCAATTGAGTTACATTATATTAAGTTATACTACTTATGTAAATACCTTTCTAATACAATATCAAAAAAAAAATCAGTTAATTTCAACATCATCATAATTTAAATAGTCATGAAATTGTACTATCGGCGATATCAGAGGTTCAAATTAATCTATACTACACACTCGAACTCATTTTTATTTCATATGAAGGAGATAAATTGTGTAATTATTTCATGGCTTGTTGCAGCAACAAAGCATGAGTGGAGAAGAAATTATTTGAAGATGTCTCCGTAATGTGGTAAAGATTGGCTGGGTTAAAGTCCTTCTCGTTCGCTTCGTTCAGGTGTTCTTCCATTACAATCTCCAACTTTGAGAATTGTTCCTGCTTGAGAAATGAGCATGCACCTGAATGCATAACTCTTAAAAAAAATACGGACAATAAGATGTTTTTCAAAAAGAGAAAACACATAGTAGATATAATTTACCTCATTTATGGAAAATGTCCCATACTTATTTCAAACATAAACCAAACTTAAATACAAAAGGAAACTAACTTTGTCTTTTTAATAAGTTTTTAAATTTAAAAATTCATTATTATGTAATCTTTACCTTATTGGCTCTCTTGTTTGGACCAAGAGGGTTTGGTTTTCAATCTTGGACCAAATCTAGAAGAGTATTCTTATTTTTATTTGCTTATCTATTTGTATTGAAGTATCAATTAAATTTATAGCCACCCAATCAAAATTTACGGCTCTCAAGTGGTCCGATGGGCCCAACTCGCATGTTGCTTTCTTCTCTATCGTGTAGGTCACAACCTAACTCTCTTAGATATGACATTCTTTTTGAGAGATCCCACATCAAATGGAGAGGTGAGCAAAACATTTTCATAAGGGTGTGAAAACCCCTTGGTACATGCGTTTTAAAACTTTGAGTGGGAGTCCCGAAGGGAAAGTCCAAAAAAGACAATATTCACTTTGTAAATTGACTTTTTAATCAAAAGTACCTACTTTATAATGATTCAGCTATGTTATATTAAATTATAAACCTGTGCAAATTCCTTTATAGTATAAGAACAACAAAACAAATTAGTTTCAACCTAATGATAATTTAAATGGTCATGAGATTGTACTCTTGATGATATCAGAGGTTCAAATCGCTCTATACTGCACGTTCTTGAACTCATTTTTATTCCATATTAATGTGATAGCAGCTCTGTTACAAAGACTCGATGGAGCTTACAAGCAAAAAGGTAATAAACTAGTTTACATACAAAAATGACATGAAGTCTAATGTCTCCAAACTGCAAATTCCTTGTGAAGGAGGTCATCTCGTAAGTGCAAATAAAAACCATCATCAAGAAATTATTTAGTGTATTCTAAGATGTCGAACATGTAGTACTTGTATACAATTAGATGCAATTTTTTTGGTAAAAAGTTTAGCAAATTGCAACAAAAATAGCCATAGATTTATTTCTAGGGTTTCTTCTTCCTTACGAACATACTTATCAAAATCGAAGGTTGTTATCCTTCCATAGGTGTTTATGGATGAGTTGGTTGCTGAAATTCAGACGAAGAGCTCGACGTTCAAGCTCTAACTTCAAATCTTGTGCATGTGAAATGAACTCAATTTATTTTGACCCATACTAAACAAACGAGCTTTCACATTTTTGGTCAAAATATTATTTAGATACATAACCCTTTGTAGATGAGGTATGAGATAATCTACGCATCATTTAAAAGATACGATATGAATTAAGATAACAAAGTTCGATAGTTCGATTTCTTACTCCTGAAATGTCGAACTAAAATAATCAAAATTTAGAGACCTATTAGACATTCTGTCAGGGTCTAAACGTATAATTTAAATGTCCAATAAGCTTTTAATCTTACATGATCTTACACGCTCTTTATATGGTATGTTCTTACTACATCTCCCTTGTATAGCATGTAAATGTTCAATTAGAAATATTATTAAATTTATTTTAATCTATAAATTTTTTTTAATAGGATCTGTATTAGAAAATGAAAATTTTTTGGTAAAAATTTATTTGAAAAAAAAAATTCCTTGTCTCTAATGTGATCTTCATGCGGAATCGTCCCTCTAATCTCCGAAAAAACTAAATGGAGGATTTCGCACCTGATCTCCTCGATAATCATCTCTCTAATCCCCACGAAAACAAACGGATGATTTTTCAGGAATAAAAAATAAAAACGGAAAAAGAGCAAGAATACGAATATTGAAACCTCTCAAAGATACCATCAACTTTTACCTTCCATTGCACTATTTATCAAAGTGAAACATACCAAACACAAATGTGTTCATGCCTATATTTTTTCTCTACCATTTCAACAAAATATGTTTATTTTCAACACTTGCGCTTTCTCTCTGAATTTCATTGTTCTTCGCTAACCAATTCACTACCATCGAATGATCGATCATCCAAAACCCAGAAATTATCGTCAAGATAACAAATGCTCTAAAAGCTAAGAATCAGCTCATTTTTCACTTCAAATCTGGCGATGGAGTCCACAAGCTTACACAGTGGGCTAGCTACGAGTTCAGCTTTCGTCCAAATTTATGGTTCTCATCATTGTTTTCTTGTTTCTTCCAATGGCCTGACTCATTTCATTACTTCAATATGCACGTAAATAAGAGAGAGAAAGAATTGCGAAAGTACTCTATGTTCGTGGTATGTGAGTGAGCAAAATGTTTGTATGTTCAACTATAAAACCAATAATTATGATATNTTTTTTTTTTTTAAGCTTGATATGATTAGTATAAGTGAATATAAACGCTATCGACATAAATTATGATATTAAGAATTGTCAACTTATTTTGGTCATGATCGGTAATCAAAACAACTATACGAGATACGGCATTGCTTTTGAAGAATTTTGGCCTAGAATAAAGGTAAGATCGAGCATTAGGACTTAGCCTAGAGTAGAGGCAAGTATGATTGAACAGAATTTAGTCACTGCATAAGTTATGTTCGGTTAACGAAGAATAACCTTGTCAGCTCATAACTACAAGTGTACACCATTATCAAGCAATTGCTTAGAGTATTCTACGATGTCGAACGTATAGTACTTGTATACAATTAGATACGATCATTTTGGTAAAAAGTTTATCAAATTGCAACAAAAATATCCATAGAATTATTTTTAGGGTTTCTTCTTCCTTCGGACCATACTTATCAAAATCGAAGGTTCTTATCCTTCCATAGGTGTTTATGGACGAGTTCGTTGCTGAAATTCAGGCGAAGAGCTCGACTTTCGAGCTCTAACTTCAAATCTGGAGGATGTGAAATGAACTCAATTTATTTTTACCCATACTAAAAAAACGAGCTTTCATATTTTGGGACAAAATATTCTTTAGATACATAACCCTTTGTAGATAAGGTTACCCTAGGCATAATTTAAAAGATACGGTATGAATTAAGATAACAAAGTTCGATAGTTCGATTTCTTACTCCTGAAATGTTGAACTAAAATAATCAAAATTTAGAGACCTATTAGCCATTCTGTCAGGGTCTAAACGTATAATTTAAATGTCCAATAAGCTTTTAATCTTACATGATCTTACGCGCTCTTTATATGGTATGTTCTTACTGCATCTCCCTTGTATAGCATGTAAATGTTCAATTATAAATATTATTAAATTTATTTTAATTTATACATTTTTTTTAATAGGATCTGTATTAGAAATGAAAATTTTTTGGTAAAAATTTATTTGAAAAAAAAAAAAAAAATCCTTCTGTCTGAATGTGATCTCCATGAGGAATCCTCCCTCTAATCTCCGGAAAAAACTAAATGGAGGATTTCGCACTTGATCTCCTCCATAATCATCTCTCTAATCCGAGAAAAAACAAACGGATGATTTTTTAGGAATAAAAAACTAAAAACGAAAAAAGAGAAAGCTTTCCCACGCATATGTAGACATCTGTTCCAACCATAAATAACAAATGAAATTGTTATCAAATGATCCATATTTACTATGTACGGCAAGAATACTAATATTGAAACCTCTTAAAGATACAATCAACTTTTACCTTCCATTGCACTATTTATCGACTATAAAAGTGAAACAAACCAAGCACAAATGTGTTCATGCCTAAATTTTTTCT
>NW_019268643.1:127479-127808 GCF_002738365.1 Cucurbita moschata
CCTGACTCATTTCGTTACTTCGATACGTACGTAAATAAGAGAGACAGAAAGAATTGCAAAATGTTTGTATGTTCAACTATAAAACCAATAATTATGATATTTGGTAAGAGCGGTCCGGTAAAAAAAACAATATATTCATATATCGGAAGGTTGGATTTTAATATTGAAATAAATTAATGTTTTTTTATATGTTTTTCGTGTGCGTATCTTTTTTTCTTCTTCTTTTTATTTTTAAGCTTGATATGATCATTAGTATAAGTGAATATAAACGCTGTCGACATAAATTATGATATTAAGAATTGTCAACTTATTTTGGTCATGATTGGTAA
>NW_019268643.1:127910-128860 GCF_002738365.1 Cucurbita moschata
GGTTAACGAAGAATAACCTTGTCCAAGGTCTAATAAAGCCACAATGTCCAACGTGCCATTTATTTTTCCAAACTTGGAGAGAAATTATTTTAAAGCGTTCGGTTTATTTAAGTAAAGGACAATACAAATATATGATTTAAATGATAGTTTACAATGTGTCATATACCAGGGCAATAATATAAACACTTTCAATTAATAAATGACATATCAGAGGAGGGAAATACGAACATACCATGTAGCCTATACGTTACCCTCTTTTATGACAAGAATACAAAATATCAAAACTCACCCTTGTTCGTCAGCTTTAAAGTTAAAGGACAATAACATTACACTCAAGAATATGGGTTACAGTTAACGACGGATGGATAACGATCGCTCTTATGAGTTGTTTTTGTAAATCACACAAATACTAATAACAATAAATAAAACAATCGATAAGTAAGCACGTAATATTGGGTCACCCATACAAATATAACAGATCGATGGGAGCGGTAGACAATTAAAACTAATTTTGCAAGTATAAAAGTGATACAAACCCGGCACAAGTATTCTCATATTTACAAAATAAATTCATGTTCAACACTTGCATCGTCTCTCCTAATGTCGTTGTTCTTCACTACCCTATTTACAACCATTGACGGATCAATCTTCAAAGACCCACCGATTACCGTCAATATAACAAATGTTCTAAAAAGTCACAATCAACTCACTATTCACTGCAAATCTGGCGATGATGACTTGGGAATCCACCAGCTCCCGTTTTTTGGCGGCTAGGCCTTCACCTTTTGACCAAACTTTTGGGGCTCAACACAATTTTACTATACCTTTCAAAGGCCTGGGTTTTCGCAGTACTTTGATATCTACAAGGATAACAGAGATAGAATCAAATGCAACAAAACCCTGTGTTTGTGGATTGTGGGAGAACAAGGTATCTGTATGTTTGACTATAA
>NW_019268643.1:128935-129953 GCF_002738365.1 Cucurbita moschata
GAAAAGTTCAAATATAATATTATAGTACATCATATTAATTTGTTGTTTTTGCGTTTGTTTTTTCTTTCTTTAAAATTTGATATGCGGTATTAGTTTTAATGAATTACAGTATTAAGATTTGTTAAGGGATTGAACCTATACACTACTTATTTATTAATTTCTTCCACTTTGATCGAAATTATTTGAGGATGTCCTCGCAATATGGTATAGATAGGATGAGTTTATGTCTCTCTCGTTCCCTTGGTTCAGGTGGTCTTCCCTTATCTTCTCTACGTTGAGAATATTTCTTGTTTGAGAAATGAGTGCACCCGAATGCCCAACTCTAAGATATTTTACAAAAAGAGGAAACAGACAGTGGGTATAATTTTCCTCATTTATGAAAAAACCGGGGTAATTTTATAAAAAAATAAACCAAACTCAAATGTGGTAAGAATACAAAAAGGAATTAACTTTTTTTTTAATCAGTTTTTAAATTTAAAATCTCATTAGCTTTTCTTACCTGGCTCTCTTGTTTCAACCAAAAGGGATTCCTTTTCAATCTTGACGCAATCTGGTCGGGTTATTTTTATTTTCTTATCTCTTTACCATTGAAATATCAATGAAATTTATAGCCACCCAATAAAAATAATTTATTTTATAAGCTTTTACGAATCAACATGATTAGCATCACGGAGTGAATTGATGTTTAAACCGATTCATTGAATTAGTTTTGATCAAGCTAATTCTTGAGTGAATTGTCTTGGTATCTAAGAGTGACCATCATAGATTCTAAGTTCGATCTAAGAGTCATTCCTATTCTAACCAGCTCTTGGTTGGAATCAATCCGTTAAGTTAGCTTTCTCTGTGAGCGTTTTGCAAGGATTCTAGAAGGACCTCTAGCTTTGCAAATTCCAGCATTGTAGGCGCTTATCACTTCTTGTCTATCGTGTAGGTCAAAACCTACTCTCTTAGATATGATATTTTCTACAAGAGATCTCACATCGATCGGAATGGTGAACAATATATTTGACAAGGGTGT
>NW_019268643.1:130217-133622 GCF_002738365.1 Cucurbita moschata
ATTTTTATTTCATACTAACGTGATAGCAACTCTGTTACAAAGGCTTGATGGAGCTTACAAAAGCAAAATTGTAATAAACTAGTTTACAGACAAAAATGACGTGACATCAAATGGCTCTAAACTGCAAACTCGTCGGGAAGGAGGTCAGCTCATAACTGCAAGTGTACACCATTATCAAGCAATTGCTTAGAGTATCTAAGATGTCGAACGTATAGTACTTGTATACAATTAGATACGATCATTTTGGTAAAAAGTTTATCAAATTGCAACAAAAATATCCATAGAATTATTTTTAGGGTTTCTTCTTCCTTCGGACCATACTTATCAAAATCGAAGGTTGTTATCCTTCCATAGGTGTTTATGGACGAGTTGGTTGCTGAAATTCAGGCGAAGAGCTCGACTTTCGAGCTCTAACTTCAAATCTGGAGGATGTGAAATGAACTCAATTTATTTTTACCCATACTAAACAAACGAGCTTTCATATTTTGGGACAAAATATTCTTTAGATACATAACCCTTTGTAGATAAGGTATGAGCTACCCTACGCATAATTTAAAAGATACGGTATGAATTAAGATAACAAAGTTCGATAGGTCGATTTCTTACTCCTGAAATGTTGAACTAAAATAATCAAAATTTAGAGACCTATTAGCCATTCTGTCAGGGTCTAAACGTATAATTTGAATGTCCAATAAGCTTTTAATCTTACGTGATCTTACACGCTCTTTATATGGTATGTTCTTACTGCATCTCCCTTGTATAGCATGTAAATGTTCAATTAGAAATATTATTAAATTTATTTTAATCTATAAATTTTTTTTAATAGGATCTGTATTAGAAAATGAAAATTTTTTGGTAAAAAATTATTTGAAAAAAAAAAAATTCCTTGTGTTGAATGTGATCTCCATGAGGAATCCTCCCTCCAATCTCCGAAAAAACTAAATGGAGGATTTCGCACCTGATCTCCTCCATAATTATCTCTCTAATCCCCGAAAAAACAAACAGATGATTTTTTAGGAATAGAAAACTAAAAACTGAAAAAGAGAAAGCTTTCCCACACATCTGTAGACATCTATTCCAACCATAAATAACAAATGAAATTGTTATCAAATGATCCATATTTACTATTTACGGCAAGAATACGAGAAACCTCTTAAAGATACAATCAACTTTTACCTTCCATTGCACTATTTATCGACTATAAAAGTGAAACAAACCAAGCACAAATGTGTTCATGCCTAAATTTTTTCTCTACCATTTCAACAAAATATGTTTATTTTCAACACTTGTGCTTTCTCTCTGAATTTCGTTGTTCTTCGCTAACCAAGTCACTGCCATCGAATGATGGATCATCCAAAACCCAGAAATTATCGTCAAGATAACAAATGCTCTAAAACCTAAGAATCAGCTCACTTTTCACTCCAAATCTGGCAATGGAGTCCACAAGCTTACATCGTGGGCCAGCTACGAGTTCAGCTTTCGTCCAATATATTCATATATTGAAAGGTTGGATTTTAATATTGAAATAAATTAATGTTTTTTGATATGTTTGTCGTGTGCGTATCTTTTTTTCTTCTTCTTTTTATTTTTAAGCTTGATATGATCATGAGTATAAGTGAATATAAACGCTATCGACATAAATTATGATATTAAGAATTGTCAACTTATTTTGGTCATGATTGGTAATCAAAACAACTATACGAGATGCGGCATTGCTTTCGAAGAATTTTGGTATAGAATAAAGGTAAGGTCGAGCATTAGGACTTAGCCTAGAGTAGAGGCAAGTATGATTGAAAAGAATTTAGTCACTGCATAAGTTATGTTCGGTTAACGAAGAATAACCTTGTCAAAGGTCTAGTAAAGCCACAATGTCCAACGTGCCATTTATTTTTCCTAACTTGGAGAGAAATTATTTGAAAGCGTTCGGTTTATTTAAGGAAAGGATAACACAAATATATGATATAAATGATATTTTACAATGTGTCATATAGATCGGGCAATAATATATATATTTTCAATTAATAAATGGCATATCAGAGGAGGGAAATACGAACATACCATGTAGCCTATACGTTACCCTCTTTTATGACAAGAATACAAAATATCAAAACTCACCCTTGTTTGTCAGCTTTAAAGTTAAAGGACAATAACATTACACTAGAGAATATGGGTTACAGTTAACGACGGATGGATAACGATCGCTCTTATGAGTTGTTTTTGTAAATCACACAAATACTAATAACAATAAATAAAACAATCGATAAGTAAGCACGTAATATTGGGTCACCCATCCTAATATAACAGATCGATCGGAGCGGTAGACAATTAAAACTAATTTTGCAAGTATAAAAGTGAAACAAACCCGGCACAAGTATTCTCATATTTACAAAATGAATTCATGTTCAACACTTGCATCGTCTCTCCTAATGTCGTTGTTCTTCACTACCCTATTTACAACCATTGACGGATCAATCTTCAAAGACCCACCGATTACCGTCAATATAACAAATGTTCTAAAAAGTCACAATCAACTCATTATTCACTGCAAATCTGGCGATGATGACTTGGGAATCCACCAGCTCCCGTTTTTGGGCGGCTACGCCTTCACCTTTCGACCAAACTTTTGGGGCTCAACACAATTTTACTATACCTTTCAAAGGCCTGGGTTTTCGCAGTACTTTGATATCTACGAGGATAACAGAGATAGAATGAAATGCAACAAAACTCTATGCTTGTGGATTGTGGGAGAACAAGGTATCTGTATGTTTGACTATAAAACCAAATTGGACAATATTTGCCACGCTTGGCTGCCTAAATGACGGTAACTAATCAATATATCCATAAACTGGAAAGTTCAAATATAATATTATAGTACATCATATTAATTTGTTGTTTTTGCTTTTGTTTTTTCTTTCATTAAAATTTGATATGCGGTATTAGTTTTAATGAATTACAGTATTAAGATTTGTTAAGGAATTGAACCTATACACTACTTATTTATTAATTTCTTCCACTTTGATCGAAATTATTTGAGGATGTCCTCGCAAGGGCTATTCGCTCAGCTATCACATACTCCAAATTCTTTAGAATTTTAATATCCGCCTCCTGGTTTCTGCAACATCGCTCTTAAAGATCGAGTAACTCCTCTTCCTCACGAAAATTGAGTGGCTCTGATACCAAATTCTAGCTTAATGATTTGAGCCCTTACGATTTACATGAGCTCTATCATCCTAGCTTAATTAATAACATTTAATACATGTACATGTACATAGATGTATTTACATTCAATATTTCATCACCTTTTATGAAATGATGAAATAAGAAAAAGTACATTAATAATAAGAAAAATTAAAATAGACAAGATGCCAAAAGAAGGAAAATTGAATGGAATATGGAACATATTCC
>NW_019268643.1:133638-136627 GCF_002738365.1 Cucurbita moschata
TTTTTTTTTTATTACAATTAGTTTAACGATGATATCTACAAAGGTGGTTGTGAATCCAAAAATGGATCATTGAGATCATAGATTGTGTCTTCATCTTCTTCCTTTATTATAGAAGGAGAAGATTTCGAACCGACTGATGTGGCTTCTTGAAGAAGCTTTTGAAAATCAGCTTCCGAAGTTGTCTGGGCTAATGCGGCGAGTAGCCTCGACTTTGAATTAAGGAATTCGGAGGTCTTCTTCTTGGATAAATCCTGAAGGTGGCCATTCTCAGATAGCCAGACCTTTACCGCTTTGATGTCTGCGTGGGTATAAGTGTATTTATCCCACCATTTTATTTTGATAATTTTAAAGACCTGTTTTATTTGGTCTTCGGTCTCTTTAATTTGAAAATTCCAAGTTAAAATCCAAGGAATTTGAAAATATAGGCAAAAGCGCATGGTCAACGGAAATGAGATTTTGAATATATTTGGAATGAAATAGTGGAACGATTCTTGTATTGGAACTGGAAATATATCTTTGGCTGATAAAAGATTTTCCACCATTTGATGAACCAAAATGGGTAATGAATTTTATGAGCATTCTGGCAGAATTGAATGAACCATGAATGCTCGTAGTTTTGATACCAAATGACATTGAACCATGCCATCTGATAGTCTCTGTATGAGTAAGAATGAGGAACAAAAGGTTTTGAGAATGTCTTTTCCGTGTATGGATCTTGATTCCAATACGTCGGATTCATGACTTTAAAAATTTTTAATTTTGAATACGCGATTTTCGAAGGATCATCGCGACTCGGAATATGAGTAATTTCAACAGACTTTGTGTCGACTAGAATGAATTCATAAAACCTTCTGGGATATAAAAGAATCCCGATGGATATGCTTTTTTAACGACTTCGCCGATTTTTGGGTCGTCGTATTCTGGTCCTACCAGAGCTTCTGGTATGGACACAGATTTTTGAAAATAGGTTTTGATTTCAGGAACCGGAGAAAAACGAACGGGAACAACCGCATCCGAGTAGGTCGAGGGGACAGAAGGTCCCTTTGAAGTGGAAGAGACAGTGGGTCTCGATGGAGTAACGGCAGATGGCCGTGTTGAAGAGGCTGAAGGCCTCGTCGGAGTAATAACCTCCGCCTGTTCTTGAGAAAGCTTTGCTTTAGATCTAGTCACCAATGTGAAACCAGCATCCATTGCATAGCTGTCGGATGTCATTGGAGTAGGTGTGCTTGAAGAAGCATTGGGCTTCTTCCCTTTTTCTATCACTTTCTTTCCGATCATTGCTGGGAAATGGAGATTGGTTAGGGAGAATTTTTCTTCGAGAGTAAGAATTCTCTTGAGAGGTAATCTGCCAAAGGGTTTTCGATCCCTTTTATAGGCAAAATTTGAAAGTCGAAGCAAGATAAAATGGCTTGCCATCTAGCAAAAATTTGTTTAGACACAAGATTCTTGACATCTTTTTCTAAAACAAATTTTGATGCCCTTGAATCCGTTTTTATAACAAAACTTTTGTTAATTAAATCACTTTGAAATTTTTGTACACAAATTACTATTGAAAGTATTTCTTTCTTTACTGTTGAATAATTTTTTTTTAGTAGAATTCCATATGCCCGAATGGAAGCGGACAATGGATTCTTTCTTGTCAAGGGACTGTTTTAGGATTCCTCCATATCCAATATCGGATGCGTCGGTCTCCACTATTAAACTGTTAAATAAAAGCCATGCCTTATTTAGTTACATCTTAATTCACGCGAATGGAGAAGCGTGATTCTAGGAGCGATTGTTTTGGCAATTTGGGCGAAGTCTTCGTCCACTTCTTCTATTTTTGTATATTTGTTTTTTCTGTTTTTGTAATTAGATTTGTTATTTAAACCGTTCAACTGAAGTAAAATAAAACATCGAGTCTTCAGCATTATCAGCGAATCTCTCACTCTCTCTCCTTTTACTTCCGCTAATT
Organism: Cucurbita moschata; assembly: GCF_002738365.1. Lineage (NCBI taxonomy): Eukaryota > Viridiplantae > Streptophyta > Magnoliopsida > Cucurbitales > Cucurbitaceae > Cucurbita > Cucurbita moschata. The sequence continues at coordinate 135,593 of NW_019268643.1, forward strand.
TTTTCTTCGAAGAAACCTTCGGCCAATTTTTCGTCGACACTGTCTTCCGAATTGCCAGAGTCAACAAGTGGTATCAGAGCCAGGTTGAAGCGATCGGTAGTATACCATCACAGAAGAGCCAACCTATTAACAATCAAGTTGAATAGCTCAAGTGGTTAGAGTGTCGACCTAACAACACACAGGTCTCAGGTTCGAGTAGAAGAAAATGCAAAGGGCGAAAATAAACACATTGTGGGGTCCATCCCGAGCAAGCTCACTCACTCCTCCATGCCACCGTCAAGTGCTGGCATCTCTATCACCACCACGAAGAGGCCGACGCCATGATGACGGGCGTCGAGTTGTCGTTGAGCGAGTGATCAGGGAGACAACGACTTGATGCGCGTCAACCTACAGGCGAAGGGTTATGGCACGCTGTCGAGCCAGAGGAAGGAGAAACAATCGAGTACCAGGAGGATCGACTGGCATTCGCCGCCATATTACGATCTGTGCCCCTAGAGATGCTGGCTTCTCTTTCCACCAAGCGCACCGCACAATCGGCTTGGGAGGGAATCAAATCCCGTCTGGTCGGTGTACATCGAGCAACTGCGGAAGGAGCTCTCGGAGATTCGCTTTAAGGGGACGGCGAATCCGTCGATGATTTTTCAATGCGGATCACGGGGCTCGCCAACAGCATCACCACCCTCGGTGGTGGCATCAGCGAGACAGAAATCGTGAAGAAGATGTTGCAACGATTGAAATCGCGACTTGCTCGAGGTGATCGGGAACGACCTAACAGTGGAAGAGGTGACCGGAAGACTACGTAACGTCGAGCAGTGGAAGAAGAATATCACTTCAACTGTTGACAAGGAGGGCCGTCTACTCCTCACGGAGGAGGAATGGCTTGCACGCCTAAAGCTCCGCGATAACACCGGTGAGAGCAACGGGTCTTCCTCCAGCCGCAAAGGCGGTAAGAAGCCATGGATGTCCCACGGGTGCACGCGCGGGAAAGATGGGAATCAAAAGAAGGAGTCGACCAATGGCAGGCCGATCCAATAT
>NW_019268643.1:136779-137034 GCF_002738365.1 Cucurbita moschata
GAGCAAGCTGAGGAATAAGGAGAAGACCGAAAAGGCCCATGTGGCTCAATTCGAGGAGGACGAGCCAGCTCTGCATGCGTCCCCAACAAACCGTCTTTACATCCTGGAGTTAGAGATAGACCAACCCATTAGCCTCTCGGCCAAGACCGAAGAGGTATCTTGGAGGTGGCACGCAAGGTACGGACACTTAAACTTTCCTGCCCTAGAAAAGCTACAGAAGAAGGAGTTGGTGCACGGCTTGCCAGAAATCAAAGG
>NW_019268643.1:137448-137710 GCF_002738365.1 Cucurbita moschata
GGGACAGCGAGGTCATTGTTGGTGACGGCCGGGATGCCTGGGAGATTCTGGGGAGAGGCAGTAATGACGGCTGTCTATCTCCTCAATCAGTCACCAACCCGAAGCCTCGACGGGAAGACGCCATATGTGGCCTGGTACAACAAAAAACCAACAGTACATCATTTTTGCGTGTTCGGCTGCGTCGCATACATGAAGGTAACACGTCCCCATCTCGCCAAGCTCGATCCCAGGGGGCTGAAGGTCGTCTTCATCGGCTACGAAC
>NW_019268643.1:137803-138440 GCF_002738365.1 Cucurbita moschata
ACGAAAGCACCTTCTGGCAGTGGAATGACGTGATCGAGGCAGACCGTAATCCAAATCAATTCACGGTGGAGTACCTCGTCACCGAGCCTGAAGAAGGAGGAGCCCAGCATCAGGAGACGTCACCGCCTCCAGCAGGTGCACCACCTGAGCCAGTGGAATTCGTAACACCACGGACTGCGGATTCGACGCTGGATGTCGATCACGATACTGATCTGGAGGCTAGGTACCGGAGGATGGATGACCTAGTGGGAGGAGGTGAACCACCTGGACTAGCAGCGCGCGAGCTCGAAGAAGTGGCCGAACTACATGCCGTCAGTGCAGATGAACCAAACACCTTCGCCGAAGCAGAAAAGAACCCGTGCTGACGGAAGGCAATGCAGGAGGAGATGACATCCATCACTGAGAACCAGACGTGGAGTCTGGAGGATATGCCACCGGGACACCGAGCCATAGTGCTCAAATGGGTCTTCAAACTGAAGCGCAACGAAAAAGGAGAAGTTGTGAAGCACAAGGCTCGTCTGGTGGCGAAGGGCTACGTCCAGAAGCAAGGAGTGGACTTCGAAGAGGTATTTGCGCCAGTAGCAAGGTTAGAATCCGTTCGTTTCTTGCTGGCAATTGCAGCACATCACTCTTGGGA
>NW_019268643.1:138450-142809 GCF_002738365.1 Cucurbita moschata
GTAGCAAGGTTAGAATCCGTTCGTTTCTTGCTGGCAATTGCAGCACATCACTCTTGGGAGGTTCACCATATGGACGTAAAGTCTGCTTTCCTTAACGGAGAGTTGAAGGAGACCGTCTATGTTCGACAACCACCTGGCTTCCTGGATAACGACAACCCTAGTAAGGTACTGCGCCTGCACAAAGCACTCTACGGGCTTCGACAAGCCCCACGAGCCTGGAACGCGAAGCTCGACAGTACCCTACTGTCACTGAATTTCAAACGTTGTGCCTCTGAGCATGGCATGTACACGTACGGCCACGGCAAAAAGCGACTGATCGTGGGAGTGTACGTCGACGACCTCATAATCACTGGAGGTGACGTGGGAGTCCTCGGAAGGTTCAAGAAGGAGATGTCGAAAAACTTCGAGATGAGCGATCTCGGTGTGCTCAGCTACTACCTCGGCATCGAAGTGCAACAGAACTCTTCCAGCATCTCCATCTGCCAAAGTGCATACGCGAGGAAGCTGCTGGACATAACTGGGCTTGTGGACAGTAATCCTACCAGGACGCCAATGGAGGCCCGACTTCAACTAAGGAAGGCCGGCACTACGACGACAGTCGACTCCACCAATTACCGCAGCATTGTCGGGAGTCTGCGCTATCTGGTAAACTCTCGTCCTGATCTTGCTTATTCTGTTGGCTATGTGAGCAGGTTTATGGAAGCACCTAGGGAGGAGCATCTAGTGGCTGTCAAGCGCATCCTGCGCTATGTAGCCGGAACCAGAGGCTGGGGCGTAAGATACTGCGCTGGGAGCGAAAAGGAGAAACTCAAACTGGTCGGCTACAGCGATAGTGACATGGTCGGTGATGTTGATGATCGTAAGAGCACCAGCGGAATGATCTACTTTCTCTCAGGCGGCGCGATCTGCTAGCAATTAACAAAACAGAAGGTGGTTGCTTTGTCTTCCTGCGAAGCAGAATACATCGCCACTTCGATGGCAGCAACACAAGGGATCTGGCTTGCACGACTAATGGAAGAACTCATCGGGAGGGAAAGCGATCCACCAATGCTATACGTAGACAACAAAGCTACGATCTCCCTGATCAAAAATCCAGTTTTGCACGACCGGAGCAAGCACATAGAAATCAGATTCCACTACATTCGAGAATGTGCAGATCGAGGGCTCATCAAGATTGATTTCATCCGAACAGAGGAACAACTTGGAGACATTTTCACCAAGTCCCTGGCGCGGGTGAAATTCGAAGAACTACGCTCAAAGATCGGAGTTCAAATAATAAGGTACAGCTTTTAGGAGGAGATTGTTAAATAAAAGCCATGGCTTATTTAGTTACATCTTGATTCACGCGAATGGAGAAGCGTGATTCTAGGAGCCATTGTTTTGGCAATTTGGGCGAAGTCTTCGTCCACTCCTCCTTCTATTTTTGTATATTTGTTTTTTCTATTTTTGTAATTAGATTTGTTATTTAAACCGTTCAACTGAAGTAAAATAAAAACATCGAGTCTTCAGCATTATCAGCGAATCTCTCACTCTCTCTCCTTTTACTTCCGCTAATTTTTCCTTCGAAGAAACCTTCGGCCAATTTTTCGTCGACACTGTCTTCCGAATTGCCAGAGTCAACATAAACTAGCCCTTTGGTTTATCAGCGATAAACACAGGATTGACTTGACAAGGGATTTGATTTTTTGGACTGTTTTGGTGTGTTCTTCATTCCAGGGCTTTGGATTCTTTTTGAGTCTCTCAAAAAGTGGCTTGCAGATGGGTTTGATATTTTGAAGGAAATCAGACACATAATTGAGACATCCCAACAACCTTTGTAGTTGGGTCTTATCTGTAATTTGGTCTGGAAAGTTTGAGGCAAACTCAATGAACCTTTGAATGGGTTTAATTAGACCCAAATGAATTTCAAATCCGAGAAAACAGATTTTTGTTTGAAAAAGTTTAATCTTGGGTTTAGACACAACTAAACCGTTTCTTTTGACTGTCGTCAAAAATGTTTGAAGATGCTTAAAGTGTTGATCGATGTTTTGGGAAAAAATCAGAATATCGTCAATATAAACAATTGAAAAGTCTTGAAAAGGATTGAAAATATCATTCATAATCTTTTGAAATTCGGATGGAGCGTTTTTTAGCCCAAATGGCATAACGTTCTATTCGTATTGTTCGAAAGGGACATTAAAAGCCGTTTTGTACTTGTCCTCTTCTGAAATCTGGATTTGCCAAAATCCTGATTTCATGTCAAATTTTGAAAATATTTTTGCATTTGAAATTCTTTGCATTAAATCTGATTTATTTGGAATTGGATATCTAATCCATTCCAACACCTTATTTAAGGGTTTGTAGTTAATTACCAGTCGCGGGACTCCACGTTCCTTTTCTGCCTGGTTGTTGACGTAAAAAGCCGCACATGACCAGGGGCTCTTTGACGGTCTAATAAGACCCTTCTGCAAAAGATCATTGATTTCTGCTTTGCAGAATGTTAGCAATTCTCTATTCATTTGAATAGGTCGGGCCTTCGTATGAATATTTTTCTCCTCGAAACCTTTGATATAAGGAAGATCAACTATGTGTTGTTTCCTATTCCAAAAGGCATTTGGGATATTTGAACAAACTTCTTTTTCTAATTGAGTTTGTAAAGTTTTGATTTTAGACTGGACAGTCTTATTTTGAATTTGTTCTTCTATTCTTTTGAATGAAATTTCTTCTTTCAAAAAGAAATTTGTTTTTCTTTATAATTTAATACATTTATTGATTGAATAATTGTATTCTTTTGAAAGTTATTTATTTAGCTAATCCTTATGGGGGAAAGAAAGTTAAATTTTATCTTCTTTTCTAAGGCTTTTGATTCTAACCCCTTTTCAGTTATTCGAAAAGGATATAATTGAATAATGAGAGGAGTACCTAGGATTAGTTCTTGTCCTAAGTCTTTTACTAAAAGGAAGGAATTTACGAAGCAAATTTCATCATTGCAGACATGAACTTTTGATAGCTTGTAATTAATTTTGAGTTTGTTGTTGTTAGCACCTCTAAGGCCCTCAGTAGTTTTTTCAAAATACTTTGTAGGTATTAGGCCTTCTTGAATGCAATTTTGATCGGCTCCAGTATCTATGAGAGCCTTTAGTGTGAGTTTGAAATCATAAATTTTTAAGGTAACGAGAGCGTACCATTTTTTAAATTGTGAAGTGGTGATGGCTCCAACGAAGGAACTTTGAAAATCCTCTTCATCCAGGTTCGGCTGCGCCGTTTCTTTTTGTGCAGGCAACCTTTCCTGAAGATTGAGAATTTCTTGACGAAGCGTATAAGATTCTGACCTGGTTTCAAATCTCAGCGCCTGTATCTCTTGTTTGAGATTATTAAACTCCCTTTGTAGATCTTGAGTAGTGAGTTCCCTCGGTTTTTCAAATCTCTGGAGAACAGATTGAAGTCTGTAGGGATTTCTTTCCTCCCTTTCAAGTGGCTTAGAGATTGTCATGGCATCTCTAAGTCGTTGAGCAATCTTCTGTTGAATTTCTGGGTCTTGATCTTTTTCTACTACTTCGAGTAGAATTTCTTGATCCTTAGTAAGGACATTTATGCATCCTTCGCACGTTCTTTTTCCTTCTTGTTCTGATTCGTATTCTGTGCTAGAATATGAATCGGATTCTTCTTGGAGTTCGAGGATTTCTCCCTCACTTGATTGCTCTGAGTCGGTTAGGGTCAGTCGTAATAGCTGATTTTTCAGCTCTTGATCTATCTCCAACTCATTGATCTTTCCTCTGATTGGACGGACACTTGTTAGCATAGTGTCCTTCTTCACGACATTTGAAGCAAGTTTGCTTTTTTTTTCCTTTATGGGTTTTCGTAGGAATATACTTCCTTCTTGAATATGTTGGCTTCTGAGACTGCACGGATTTATTCCGATATGTTTCTCTAGGCCTGTATGAATGATAAGGTTTTGGATGCGTCTTAACCTTCTTTCGTCTGGAGGTTGAGGGAGCCTCTATCCCCTTGCATCCATATTGATCGCAAAACCTACCAAACTTTTTTCTGTTTGATATTGAAGAATTGAGCTTGTTTTGAATCTTTGACTCATTACAAAGTCTGAGTCTTTCTTCTATGATGAAGGATGCTATGGATCCGTATGACAGAGTTTGCCATGGAATTGTTCCATTGTACTTTGTCTTAAGACCATCTTTGATCCTCCTTGAGAAGTGTTTTGGTAGTTCATTGACGAAATTCTCTTTCCAGAATTCCAACGAACTATCTGTTCTAATAAGAACTTTGCTGAAATACATGTCTTTGTACCACCTGAAATCACCTAAGGTAGGGCATTTCAGATTCATGAGTATCTCGGCGGATCTCTCCTGGTATTTCAGAGGG
>NW_019268643.1:143480-166394 GCF_002738365.1 Cucurbita moschata
CATATCTGCAAAATATTTTCTTCAAACCATTCGAAGAATGGTATATTTTCTTCTATGGCTTCCATATGAGAATACCATTGAGCTCTTAAATCATTTCGCTCAACTTCTTTGTAGGTTTGGAAGAAGGCATTTCTTTTTGAAGAGTTGGTAGTTGACATAAAATCTGCTTTCAAGAATTCTTTGTCTATCTGGAAATCAGCTGTAATGACATTTAGCTGGCTTTCGTAGACAGATTGAGTATCCATATCCGTATGGGTTGGAGACCTTGAGCCATCTTCATAGTGGACTGACGCCCTTTTTTGATCATAACTGACCTCTTTTACCTTTAAGGGGTCATACATTGATCTTGATATTCCTGAAGTACTTGGTCTAGAACTCAGGAATTCTTTTACTTTCGACTCTGACGAAGATTCTTCGCTGAATTTTATTTCAACGCTTCCATCGTCATGTTCGATGATTTGGACTGGATTTTGAGATTCTTTTCTTTTTGGAAGATTTGCATCTTCTATTTTCCAGAGAGTACTTCTGGTTATTTGATCCCAAGAGAGTGTTTTTGGAACAGTCATTGATGATTTTCCAATATTTGCTTCTATGAGCATAGTCGATCCTTTTGGTGAGGATCTTAATGCTCTTGGAGAAATGTTCGTATTCATGAGCTTATAATAAACCCTGAATATGACGACGGAAGAATGGGTTTCAGCTTTGATGTTCAAATAGCATGAGAGCTGATAATATGTGTGGGTCGTGGAGAGACAGAGTAAAGTTTGGATAACAATTGAAATAGACTGGTCCCTTCTCTAAATTGGATTGAACCATTCCCAACAAGGAATTTGAGAAATCTTCATGTCTCTTATCTCGTAAGGAGATAAGGACTGGGATATCTAATCTGAGTCTGAACAATGGTTTTACCGCGACTTGGACAAGTCCGATATGGAGATAGTTAAACTCTTCACGATGTTGGAGTATAAGAGATCTTGAAAAAAGATTAGAGATTCCCTATTGCTATGAATTGGGATGTTCTTCTCTGAGAATTTGATGCATGATCTTTGAGTAAAATTGAAGGTCGAAATTTGATAGACAGTTTTAGAATCTACCTTTGGAATAGTCCAATTTTGGAGTTGATCTTCGATTCTGGCAATCTGATATTCTTGATTGACAGTATTTGAGATGGTGAGATTGTCTCCCCTTCTATGTTCATTTGAACTTTCTTCTTCATCGGTAGAGCATTTGAGATGGTTTGATTTTCTGAGCTTTCTAAGAAATTCGTTCATGAGATAGATAAGATAAGATAAGATAAGGATGATTTTTCTCTGAATTATTCAATTGATATTCAAGAGAGAGCTATCGGCCGATCGATGCTCTCTTTATATTGATGAAGTTCTTTTATAGACTTCGAATTTGAACGTAAATTTGAAAAACGTCAACTAAGAGATAAGATCGAATCTAACAGGACAGGACCCCTGCAAGATCTGTTTTCCTAAAAGACATAAAGTAAACTAATAATTTAAAAGACTAATAATTTACCGATATTGATAATTGGCATGTGAGCCTTCACTGTGTGGCTGACAAGTTGTCAATCTTTGTTTTGTCTCTGATAAAGTTGTCAGGTTGTAGATAAGATTTTCTTCAGAATTTTTCATATGACTAATGCTTGCCAACGGACTTACTGCGCTTCCCGCGTCTTACCACCTGGAACACAAGGGCTATTCGCTCAGCTATCACATACTCCAAATTCTTTAGAATTTTAATATCCGCCTCCTGGTTTCTGCAACATCGCTCTTAAAGATCGAGTAACTCCTCTTCCTCACGAAAATTGAGTGGCTCTGGTTTCCTTATCTTATCTTATCTTATATATTAGAAGGTTGGATTTTAATATTGAAATAAATTAATGTTTTTTGATATGTTTGTCGTATGCGTATCTTTTTTTCTTCTTCTTTTTATTTTTAAGCTTGATATGATCATTAGTATAAGTGAATATAAACGCTATCGACATAAATTATGATATTAAGAATTGTCAACTTATTTTGGTCATGATTGGTAATCAAAACAACTTTACGAGATTGCGGCATTGCTTTCGAAGAATTTTGGCCTAGAATAAAGGTAAGGTCGAGCATTAGGACTTAGCCTAGAGTAGAGGCAAGTATGATTGAACAGAATTTAGTCACTGCATAAGTTATGTTCGGTTAACGAAGAATAACCTTGTCAAAGGTCTAGTAAAGCCACAATGTCCAACGTGCCATTTATTTTTCCTAACTTGGAGAGAAATTATTTGAAAGCGTTCGGTTTATTTAAGGAAAGGATAACACAAATATATGATATAAATGATATTTTACAATGTGTCATATACGATCGGGCAATAATATAAACATTTTCAATTAATAAATGGCATATCAGAGGAGGGAAATACGAACATACCACGTAGCATATACGTTACCCTCTTTTATGACAAGAATACAAAATATCAAAACTCACCCTTGTTCGTCAGCTTTAAAGTTAAAGGACAATAACATTACACTCAAGAATATGGGTTACAGTTAACGACGAATGGATAACGATCGCTCTTATGAGTTGTTTTTGTAAATAACACAAATACTAATAACAATAAATAAAACAATCGATAAGTAAGGACGTAATGTTGGGTCACCCATCCTAATATAACAGATCGATCAGAGCGGTAGACAATTAAAACTAATTTTGCAAGTATAAAAGTGAAACAAACCCGGCACAAGTATTCTCATATTTACAAAATGAATTCATGTTCAACACTTGCATCGTCTCTCCTAATGTCGTTGTTCTTCACTACCCTATTTACAACCATTGACGGATCAATCTTCAAAGACCCACCGATTACTGTCAATATAACAAATGTTCTAAAAAGTCACAATCAACTCACTATTCACTGCAAATCCGGCGATGATGACTTGGGAATCCACCAGCTCCCGTTTTTGGGCGGCTACGCCTTCACCTCTCGACCAAACTTTTGGGGCTCAACACAATTTTACTGTACCTTTCAATGGCCTGGGTTTTCGCAGTACTTTGATATCTACAAGGATAACAGAGATAGAATGAAATGCAACAAAACTCTGTGCTTGTGGATTGTGGGAGAACAAGGTATCTGTATGTTTGACTATAAAACCAAATTGTACGATATTTGCCACGCTTGGCTGCCTAAATGAATATAACTAATCAATATATCCATAAACTGGAAAGTTCAAATATAATATTATAGTACATCATATTAATTTGTTGTTTTTGCGTTTGTTTTTTCTTTCTTTAAAATTTGATATGCGGTATTAGTTTTAATGAAGTACAGTATTAAGATTTGTTAAGGAATTGAACCTATACACTACTTATTTATTAATTTCTTCCACTTTGATCGAAATTATTTGAGGATGTCCTCGCAATGTGGTATAGATAGGATGAGTTTATGTCTCTCTCGTTCCCTTGGTTCAGGTGGTCTTCCCTTATCTTCTCTAACGTTGAGAATATTTCTTCTTTGAGAAATGAGTGCACCCGAATGCCCAACTCTAAGATATTTTACAAAAAGAGGAAACAGACCGTGGGTATAAGTTTCCTCATTTATGAAAAAACGGGGGTAATTTTATAAAATAAAATAAACCAAACTCAAATGTGGTAAGAATACAAAAAGGAATTAACTTTTTTTTTTAATCGGTTTTTAAATTTAAAATCTCATTAGCTTTTAATCTTACCTTGCCTGTCTCTCTTGTTTCGACCAAAAGGGGTTGGTTTTCAATCTTGACGCAATCTGGTCGTGTTATTTTTATTTTCTTATCTATTTACCATTGAATTATCAATTAAATTTATAGCCGCCCAATAAAAACAATTTATTTTTTAAGCTTTTTCGAATCAACATGACCAGCGTCACGGTCTTACATTGGTCGCGTCATGGTTTTTGTTTATTACGTCTCTCAAGTGGTCTGATGGGCGCTACTCGCATGTTGCCTTCTTGTCTATCGTGTAGGTCAAAACAAACTCTCTTAGATATGATATTTTCTACGAGAGATCTCACATCGATCGGAATGGTGAACAAAATATTTTTTACAAGGGTGTGAAAACCTCTGATAGAAGCGTTTTAAAACCTTGAGAGAAAACCCCAAAGAAAACAATATCGACCCGGGAATTTGACATTTTAATCAAAAGTACATAATTTATAACAATTTAGCTGTGTTATACTAAATTATAGTAGTTATGCAAATTGTTTTCTGGTATAATATCAACAAAACTAATTAATTTAAGTACCGATCATAATCTAAATGTGAATGAGATTATACTCTCGACGATATTAGAGGTTCAAATCGCTCATACTAGACGTTCTTGAACTCATTTTTATTTCATACTAACGTGATAGCAACTCTGTTACAAAGGCTTGATGGAGCTTACAAAAGCAAAAGGGTAATAAACTAGTTTACATACAAAAATGACGTGACATCTAATGGCTCTAAACTGCAAACTCGTCGGGAAGGAGGTCAGCTCATAACTGCAAGTGTACACCATTATCAAGCAATTGCTTAGAGTATTCTAAGATGTCGAACGTATAGTACTTGTATACAATTAGATACGATCATTTTGGTAAAAAGTTTATCAAATTGCAACAAAAATATCCATAGAATTATTTTTAGGGTTTCTTCTTCCTTCGGACCATACTTATCAAAATCGAAGGTTGTTATCCTTCCATAGGTGTTTATGGATGAGTTGGTTGCTGAAATTCAGGCGAAGAGCTCGACTTTCGAGCTCTAACTTCAAATCTGGAGGATGTGAAATGAACTCAATTTATTTTGACCCATACTAAACAAACGAGCTTTCATATTTTGGGTCAAAATATTCTTTAGATACATAACCCTTTGTAGATAAGGTATGAGCTACCCTACGCGTAATTTAAAAAATACGGTATGAATTAAGATAACAAAGTTCGATAGTTCGATTTCTTACTCCTGAAATGTCGAACTAAAATAATCAAAATTCAGAGACCTATTAGCCATTCTGTCAAGGTCTAAACGTATAATTTGAATGTCCAATAAGCTTTTAATCTTACGTGATCTTACACGCTCTTTATATGGTATGTTCTTACTGCATCTCCCTTGTATAGCATGTAAATGTTCAATTAGAAATATTATTAAATTTATTTTAATCTATAAATTTTTTTTAATAGGATCTGTATTAGAAAATGAAAATTTTTTGGTAAAAATTTATTTGGAAAAAAAAAATTCCTTGTCTCGAATGTGATCTCCATGAGGAATCCTCCCTCTAATCTCCGAAAAAACTAAATGGAGGATTTCGCACCTGATCTCCTCGATAATCATCTCTCTAATCCCCACGAAAACAAATCGATGATTTTTCAGGAATAAAAAATAAAAACCGAAGAAGGGAATGCTTTCCCACGCATCTGTAGACATCTGTTCCAACAATAAACAACAAATGAAAATGTTATCAAATGATCCATATTTACTATTTATGGCAAGAATACGAATATTGAAACCTCTTAAAGACACAATCAACTTTTACCTTCCATTGCACTGTTTATCGACTATAAAAGTGAAACAAACCAAGCACAAATGTGTTCATGCCTATATTTTTTCTCTACCATTTCAACAAAATATGTTTATTTTCAACGCTTGCGCTTTCTCTCTGAATTTCGTTGTTCTTCGCTAACCAAGTCACTGCAATCGAATGATCGATCATCCAAAACCCAGAAATTATCTCAAGATAACAAATGCTCTAAAAGCTAAGAATCAGCTCACTTTTCACTCCAAATCTGGCAATGGAGTCCACAAGCTTACACCGTGGGCCAGCTACGACTTCAGCTTTCGTCCAAATTTATGGTTGTTATACTGTTTCTCCCGATGGCCTGGCTCATTTCGTTACTTCGATACGTACGTAAATAAGAGAGATAGAAAGAATTGCGAAAGTACTCTATGTTCGTGGTATGTATGTGAGTGAGCAAAATGTTTGTATGTTCAACTATAAAACCAATAATTTTGATATTTGGTACGAGCGGTCCGGTAAAAAAAACAATATATTCATATATTGGAAGGTTGGATTTTAATATTGAAATAAATTAATGTTTTTTGATATGTTTGTCGTGTGTGTATCTTTTTTTCTTCTTCTTTTTATTTTTAAGCTTGATATGATCATTAGTATAAGTGAATATAAACGCTATCGACATAAATTATGATATTAAGAATTGTCAACTTATTTTGGTCATGATTGGTAATCAAAACAACTATACGAGATGCGGCATTGCTTTCGAAGAATTTTGGCCTAGAATAAAGGTAAGGTCGAGCATTAGGACTTAGCCTAGAGTAGAGGCAAGTATGATTGAACAGAATTTAGTCACTGCATAAGTTATGTTCGGTTAACGAAGAATAACCTTGTCAAAGGTCTAGTAAAGCCACAATGTCCAACGTGCCATTTATTTTTCCTAACTTGGAGAGAAATTATTTGAAAGCGTTCGGTTTATTTAAGGAAAGGATAACACAAATATATGATATAAATGATATTTTACAATGTGTCATATACGATCGGGCAATAATATAAACATTTTCAATTAATAAATGGCATATCAGAGGAGGGAAATACGAACATACCACGTAGCCTATACGTTACCCTCTTTTATGACAAGAATACAAAATATCAAAACTCACCCTTGTTCGTCAGCTTTAAAGTTAAAGGACAATAACATTACGCTCAAGAATATGGGCTACAGTTAACGACGGATGGATAACGATCGCTCTTATGAGTTGTTTTTGTAAATAACACAAATACTAATAACAATAAATAAAACAATCGATAAGTAAGCACGTAATATTGGGTCACCCATCCTAATATAACAGATCGATCGGAGCGGTAGACAATTAAAACTAATTTTGCAAGTATAAAAGTGAAACAAACCCGGCACAAGTATTCTCATATTTACAAAATGAATTCATGTTCAACACTTGCATCGTCTCTCCTAATGTCGTTGTTCTTCACTACCCTATTTACAACCATTGACGGATCAATCTTCAAAGACCCACCGATTACCGTCAATATAACAAATGTTCTAAAAAGTCACAATCAACTCACTATTCACTGCAAATCCGGCGATGATGACTTGGGAATCCACCAGCTCCCGTTTTTGGGCGGCTACGCCTTCACCTTTCGACCAAACTTTTGGGGCTCAACACAATTTTACTGTACCTTTCAATGGCCTGGGTTTTCGCAGTACTTTGATATCTACAAGGATAACAGAGATAGAATGAAATGCAACAAAACTCTGTGCTTGTGGATTGTGGGAGAACAAGGTATCTGTATGTTTGACTATAAAACCAAATTGTACGATATTTGCCACGCTTGGCTGCCTAAATGAATGTAACTAATCAATATATCCATAAACTGGAAAGTTCAAATATAATATTATAGTACATCATATTAATTTGTTGTTTTTGCGTTTGTTTTTTCTTTCTTTAAAATTTGATATGCGGTATTAGTTTTAATGAATTACAGTATTAAGATTTGTTAAGGAATTGAACCTATACACTACTTATTTATTAATTTCTTCCACTTTGATCGAAATTATTTGAGGATGTCCTCGCAATGTGGTATAGATAGGATGAGTTTATGTCTCTCTCGTTCCCTTGGTTCAGGTGGTCTTCCCTTATCTTCTCCAACGTTGAGAATATTTCTTGTTTGAGAAATGAGTGCACCCGAATGCCCAACTCTAAGATATTTTACAAAAAGAGGAAACAGACCGTGGGTATAATTTTCCTCATTTATGAAAAAACCGGGGTAATTTTATAAAAAAAAAAATAAACCAAACTCAAATGTGGCAAGAATACAGAAAGGAATTAATTTTTTTTTTTTAATCGGTTTTTAAATTTAAAATCTCATTAGCTTTTAATCTTACCTTGCCTGTCTCTCTTGTTTCGACCAAAAGGGGTTGGTTTTCAATCTTGACGCAATCTGGTCGCGTTATTTTTATTTTCTTATCTATTTACCATTGAATTATCAATTAAATTTATAGCCGCCCAATAAAAATAATTTATTTTATAAGCTTTTTCGAATCAACATGATCAGCGTCACGGTCTTACATTGGTCGCGTCATGGTTTTTGTTTATTACGTCTCTCAAGTGGTCTGATGGGCGCCACTCGCATGTTGCCTTCTTGTCTATCGTGTAGGTCAAAACCTACTCTCTTAGATATGATATTTTCTACGAGAGATCTCACATCGATCGGAATGGTGAACAAAATATTTTTTACAAGGGTGTGAAAACCTCTGATAGAAGCGTTTTAAAACCTTGAGAGAAAACCCCAAAGAAAACAATATCGACCCGGGAATTTGACATTTTAATCAAAAGTACATAATTTATAACAATTTAGCTGTGTTATACTAAAGTATAGTACTTATGCAAATTGTTTTCTGGTATAATATCAACAAAACTAATTAATTTCAATTCGGATCATAATCTAAATGTGAATGTGATTATACTCTCGATGATATTAGAGGTTCAAATTGCTCTATACTACACGTTCTTGAACTCATTTTTATTCCATATTAACGTGATAGCAACTCTATTACAAAGGCTTGATGGAGCATACAAAAGCAAAAGGGTAATAAACTAGTTTACATACAAAAATGACTTGACGTCTAATGGCTCTAACCTGCAAACTCGTTGGGAAGGAGGTCAGCTCATAAGTGCAAGTGTACACCATTATCAAGCAATTGCTTAGAGTATTCTAAGATGTCGAACATATAGTACTTGTATACAATTAGATATCATTTTGGTAAAAAGCTTATCAAATTGCAACAAAAATAGTCATAGAATTATTTCTAGGGTTTCTTCTTCCTTGCGACCATCCTAATCAAAATCGAAGGTTATTATCCTTTCATAGGTGTTTATGGATGAGTTGGTTGTTGAAATTCAGGCGAAGAGCTCGACTTTCAAGCTCTAACTTCAAATCTGGTGAATGTGAAATGAACTCAATTTATTTTGACGCATACTAAACAAACGAGCTGTCGTATTTTGGGTCAAAATATTATTTAGATACATAACCGTTCGTAGATAAGGTATGAGCTACACTAAGCGTAATTTATTAGATACGGTGAATTAAGATCACAAAGTTCGATAGTTAAATTTAGAGACTTATTAGACATTCTACCAAGTTTATGGACATGTAGATATAAAGTTGAAAGTTTGTGAGGGACTAAATTTATAATTTAGATAAATTTAGATGTCCAATAATCTTTCTTTATACTACATCTCCCTTATATAACATTTAAATTTCCAATAACATTTCTTTTTTGAAGCTTGACATGATTATTATAAATGAACTATAAACGCTACCAACATAAGTTTTGATATTAAGAATTGTTAACTTATTTTGGTCGTGATTGACAATAAAAACAACTATATGAAATGCAATATGGCATTCGAAGGCCTGGCTCATTTCATTACTTCAATATCTACATAGATAAGAGAGATAGAAACAATTGCGTAAATACTCTATGTTCGTTGTACGTGAGGTTGCAAGATATCTGCCTGTTCAACTATAAAACCAAGAATTATCAGATTTGCTATGAGTGGTTAGGTAAATGATCAATATATAAATAAACTGAAAAGTTGGATTTTAATATTGACGTAAATAAATGTTCTTGACATGTTTGTTTCCATATTTTTTTTTCTTTTTTTGAAGCTTGATATGATAAATGAATTATAAATGCTACCGACATAAGTTATGATATTAAGAATTGTTAACTTATTTTGGTCATGATTGACAATCAAAATAACTGTATGAGATGCAATATGGCATTTGAAAGATTTTGGGCCTAGAGTAAAGGTAAAGTCGAGTATTCGGACATGGCTAATTGTAGAGGCAAGTCGGTTAATATTGCTATCAAGTGAACGTATACTCATACTGGATACATGTATCATTGAACAAAGCTTAGTTTCTGCATAAGTTATGTTTGGTTGGAGAAGAAGAACCTTGCCTAAGGTCTAATGAAGCGGCATAGTCAAGTAAAAAAGGTATTTCATTTCTTTATTCTTTTCAACTTTGGGAGAAATTAATAGAAAACATTCGATTTATTTACGGAAAAGATAATACAAAGATGTGATATAAAAGACACCTTACAATGAGTCATAAATGATAAGGTAATAATATAAACATTTTTATTAAGAAATGACTTATTAGAGGAGAGAATATACCAACATACCATATTAAGCCATTTTGCAATCTATCATACATGAAAAAAAATAACAATAAACCTTTAATATTTAAAAAGAAAACTGAAAAGCAAGAAACTTGATATTGTTGTTCCTAAGATTTCTGATTAATTTTGAATTAGAAAGAACAATAAACGAGAATCGTGTTCAAATAATTATCAAATGGTTCGGTTTTTTAATAAAAAAAACAAGAACCATCTCAAATGAATCTTATTTAGCTTATCTAAATTTCTTAAAGACCGTTTGGTTTAAGGTTTTGTTGATTGTGCTCGAAATCAAATAACTATGTTTGGTGTTGCATGAAAAATATTATCAGAAAATAGTGGACCTCACATATTCATGATACGTAAATGTACGACTTAGGGACTAGTAAAGAGTTAACATTTATCTTAGGATCATGTACAAAATTGCAATGGATATATCAGAATTTAGTGCTAACTTATTTCTAGTTTGAATTAGTTATGGAATATATGATATTCTTAATCTTAAAGAATATATTAGTTAGAAAATATATCTTAGATATTCGTAATCAGTTGAATTTGAATAGTAGTATATTTTATTTTATTATGAGGATTTAGTTAGTTTATATTTTCTTGGTAGATATTATTTAGTATCTTGTATCCTATTTAAAGGTTGTGAATATCAATGAAGATTGAACATTCAATCCCAATTCTTTTTCTTATTCTTAAATTTGTATTTTTTCGTTGAGTAATAATATTTTCATATCTACTCACACTTTTGAGTGGTAGATATTATGTCAGGATAAATATGATCTGAGGAGTCGAGTGATGAGATATGATGACAAGATAAAAGCCTAGTTGAACTAGGCCATGAGAAGCTATGAGAATTAGACTATTTGAAGGACACTTGCACAACCTTAACATAAAATTAATTTCCTTATTATACTTTTTACATTTTTAATTCACAATTTTAGAGAATTATAACCCATAATTATTTTCAAACATATATTTTCCATTAAATAAAATAATTAATTCCATTTTTATTATATACAATAAATGAGAATGCGTCATCAAATGGGTCCATAATTGACCTGTTTCTGATAAGAATATAAAATATTGAAACTCACCCTTGTTCGTTAGCTTTAAAAGTTAAAAGTTCATAACATTACACTCAATAACATGTAAGACGGATGGTTAACGATACGAGTTGTTTTTGTGAATAAATATAATACTAATAACAATAAATAAAACAATTCGATAAGTAAACACGTAATATTTGGTCACCCACCCCAAAATAACAGATCGGGTGCCGTTGAACATTAAAACTAATTTTTTGCAAGTATAAAAGTGAAACAACAAGTATTCGAATATTAACAAAATGAATTCATTTTCTAACACTTGCATTGTCCCTTTTAATGTCATTCTTCTTTGCTACACTATTTAATACCATCAATGGATCAATCTTCCAAGACCCACATTGTATGATATTTTCTACATATGGCTGCCTAAATCAATATAAGGAATCGATATATCCATGAATTGGAAGGTTCGGTTACGATATTAAAATAAATATGTATTCTTTTTCAATCTTGAAAACTTGATATGGTGTATTAGTTTTAAGAAATTATAATATTAAGATTCGATTAGGTATGTGAAAGCATACAATACTTGTGCTAAGTCTTTAAAAAAGAAGATAAGATGATAAAATCGTTTTTAAAAAAGAGAAAAGCAAGAATACAAAACCAAATTAACTTTTTCTTTTATATAGTTTTTAAATTTAAACAATTCATTAGCTTTTAATCTTACGTTACTTGTCTTTCTTATTTAGACGAAAATGGGTTAAATTTTAACGCAGGGGCAATCTCGACTAATATCGTTAATTTTTGCTAATCTATTTACTATTGAAGGATGAATTTAATTTATAGTCACCCAATCAAAATAATTTATTTTATAAGTTTGTTCAAATCGACATGATTAGTGTCACGTCTTACATCTGTCGTGTCATGACATTTGTTTATTACGACTCTAAAGTGGTTCGATGGGCGACACTCAGATGTTGTCTTCGTGTAGGTCCGAACCTACTCTCTTAGCTGTGACATTCTCTCTGTGAGATCTCACATCGGTTGGAGAGGGGAACGAATTATAAAAGGGTAGAAATTTCTCCGTAGTAGACCCATTTTAAAACCTAAAGAAGATAATATCTATTGAAAAATTTTACCTTTTAATCAAAAGTACATACTTCATATCAATTGAGTTGCATTATATTAAGTTATACTACTTATGTAAATACTGTTCTAATCCAATATCAACAAAAAAAAAAAATCAATTAATTTCAACATCATCATAATTTAAATAATCATGAAATTGTACTATCAGCGATATCAGAGGTTCAAATTGCTCAATACTACACGTACTCGAACTCATTTTTATTTCATATGAAGGAGATAGCACCTTTGCTTGATGAAGCATACGTGACAAAAGGGGAAAGATAAGAAAATTGTGTAATTATCTCATGGCTTGTTGCAGCAACAAAGCATGAGTGGAGAAGAAAACATTCCTCCGTTTTACCCTGCTCTTCTGCAGAACTCATCACAAATTTGAACATCGTCACAGTTCATTAGACAAACAAGTTCACTCATTCATGCATATAACCCAACATTTCAATCATATATTTATTCGAGTAAAAAAGACTATACTACAAAAAAATTATTATCAAACGAGAGAATGATATATCGAATCGAGAGAAGCGACGAGCAAGATAGTAAGGACCAAGAGAATGAAATGTCATAACTGAGGAAGAAACTAAAACTGAAACAATGAAATGTCAGAGTAAGGACCATGTTGTTTTCTACTCCACTCATGCTTTTTTTTTTTCTGAGGTGGGTTTGAAATGGTATATATACCTAACATACTTTTACATTTCTAATTCAAAAGTGTATCGAACAATAACCAATAATGTTTGAGTTCCAAGCCTATAGTTTTTTATTAAAAAAAACTTGTTATCAAATATGGTTCTATTTTTATAGAGCGCATTACCAAACAAGTCCATAATTGCCCTCTGTATGACCACAATACAAAATATGGAAACCCTCCCTTGTTTATCAGCTTTAAAGTTAAAGGACCGTAACATTACACTCAAGAATATGGGTCCCATTTATCAACGGATGGATAACTATCGCTCTTATGAGTTGTTTTTGTAAATAACAAAAATACTAATAATAATAAATAAAACAATCCATAAGTAAGCACCTAATATTTGGTCAACCATCTTAATATAACAGATGGATCAAAGGTTGTTGACAATTAAAACTAATCTTGCAAGTATAAAAGTGAAACAAAGGAAGGACAAGTAACAAATGTTCCCACCTTTGGGAACATATTTACAAAATGAATTCATTTTCAACACTTGCCTTCGCTCTCCTAATGTCATTGTTCTTCCTACCCTATTTACTACCATCGACGGATCAATCTTCAAAGACCCACCGATGACAGTCAATATAACAAATGTTCTAAAAAGTCACAATCAACTCACTGTTCACTGCAAATCTAGCGATGATGACTTGGGAATCCACCAGCTCCCACCTTTGGGCGGCTACGCCTTCACTTTTTGACCAAACTTCTAGGGCTCAACACAGTTTTACTGTACCTTCGAGTGGTCTTCGAGTGGTCTGGCTTTTCGCATTTGTAACGACCCGAAAAAAAAAAATAATAAGTAAATAATTAAATAATTAAAATAATAATTTCCCCTCAACTACTCTCCACCCACCCCTCTTCCTCTCCCAAACTATCTCTCCTCACCCACCTCATCAGTCAAAATCTCAATCCAGAATACAGATGCATCCACTATCTCTCCTCAACCAACTCACAAATCCAAAATACAATCTCTTCTTCTTCTCAACTAACTCACAAATACAAAATACAAGATGCATTAGTTGTTCCAACAACAAAAAAATAAAAATAAAAAAATACCAACAAACAAAGGAGAAATTTTTTTAGAGAGAGATCTTGCTTTGTTTTTACATTAAGTCATATCTCAGATCTCATTTTTATTTATCTTAAATTAAATTAGTAAGAATCAGATTTCCTTTTCTTTGTCTAATTATTCAGAATTAGATCTCTTGTTAGCTTGACTAGTTATTTAGATTTTTGGTTATGATGTTAGGTTATAGGAAATAACCAGAATAAATGAGGCAAATATTTGTCAACAGAATAAATGAGGCAAATATTTGTCAACAGAATAAAAAAAATACAGAATAGATAGAAAAATGGGAAGATATGAAGTAAATACAGAACAGAAAGGAAAAGAGAAGAATCGGTAAATAAGAAAGGAAAGATTCCGAAAGAAAATTTATCTGTAAAAAAATTAACTGTTAAATAAGAAAGGAAAGATGGGAAGAAGAAAGGAAAGATTTGGAAGGAAGAATTAATTAGAAAAAAATATACAAAGAGAAGACCAGAGAGAAGCCAGATACTATTAACAAACAAAAAAAATATATATATAGATAGCAGGTGAAATACATAAAAGAAGAAAAAAAAATAAATAAAGAGGAGGAAAGAAAGAGAAAGGAAATATAGAGAGAAGAAAAATAAAAGGGAAAAGTTGGGAGTAAGAATCGATAGATATTGACATTAAGTAAGAATCAATTAAAAATTGGTCAAGAATATATCTTGAAGAAAAATTGGGAGAAAAAGAAGTCCAGAAATAATATCAGAAGACAAGAAAGTAGTCACTCAAAATAAAAAAAAATAGAAAATGAAATCTTAATATAAATAGAATATATATATATATAATATGTATATATATTTAGATGTATATTATAACGTTCCAAGACTTTGTCCATGCAAAGTCTTTAATGCTCACATGAAGTTTAGCACATGAACCATTGTAAGAGTTAGAGAATTGAACATGAAATTGATGTCACGGATTCTTATAGGTTGGCTAGGATACAAAGGGAAAAATCGAACGTTCATTAAGGATAAATTGGTGACTCCCATATACGCTAATCAGGTAAGTGGTCTTACTATAGGATAGGCTAAAAAATTGTATGAGTTATGATGGTGTATAAACTATGTTGTATGATGCGATATATGAGTTATGATGATGTGTGAGTTATGATGCTTGATGATATGCGTAATATATATATATTTCGATGATTGACGTACTTGATATGTTTGATGCACTTTGTGACAATATGATGAGTATAATGATTGCGTGACGTTTACCTTAATATGATGATGTTTTCCATATTGAGCATGCTATATGATGATGAGTGTCATATTGCATCATGTCATTAGATCGACATAGGACACAACCCTAAGAGCGTGACAATGATATTAATAAAAATATCCACGAGTATGTGTTACCTAGAGTAACATAGAGATGAAACTAGACGGTTGGGTCAGAAGAGACATTATGATGAATTTAGAGGGACCTCATGCATATTGTATGTTCATAAGCATAGGGCTACTTCCCCTAGAGATGATGAGTGCAAACGCGCACCATATGATGAGCGCGAATGGGCACAGGTGCGAATGCACACAAATGAAAGGTGTTCATGAGGCGCATGACATTATGGGGTTCCGCTGACCTCCGGACGTCGCTACAGATTAGCTTGATCAGAGGGTCCAAGGGGTGTGCAAGCGCCTTGGGGATTTACACTCGCACGTGTGAGTCATGTGTAGGGAAGTACTACACATCCAATTTATCCGAGACTGGAGGCCACCCCTAAGATGATTAGAGATAGGTTATTAAATTATGATTGCATGTGTTTACATTTGCATGGCCCCTATAGTAGGGCCACTTACGGAGTATTCTTTGAAATACTCAGGCCGTGTGCCACATCATTTTTCAGGTAAAGGCAAGGTGCACTTGTACGGAGGACGGCGACATCGCAAGCAAAGACCGTGGCACGTGCATAGGGTAGACTCATATTTTAAATTCTTAGTTTTAAGTTAGAATAGGTTGTTTTGCATTCCATTGTTTTAAATTATTTTTTATTTGTTTTTATTTTCTCTAAATTTTAGTATTTTGTATTTAAACATGTAACACCATGGCTGTGTTTTTTTAGAGAAGAAGTTGTTTTAAACGTTTTTTTTTAAGTTTACGTTATCAATTATGGTCATGTAAGAGTTATATTTCTGCATTATAGATGAGCACGAGACGTTAATAGTGACTCTGAGTATGTAGAAATTTAGTGTCGTTACAGCATTACTTTGATATCTACAAGGATAACAGAGATAGAACCAAATGCAACAATACTCTGTGTTTGTGCATTGTGGGAGAGCAAGGTATGTGTATGTTCGAGTATAAAACAAAATTGTATGATATTTGCCACAATTGGCTGCCAAAATAAATATATCTTATCAATATATCCATAAATTGGAAAGTTCAATTATAATATCAAAATAAATGGATAATATATGTTGTTTTTGTGTGTGTTTTTTTTTCTTTCTTTAAAATTTGATTTGGTGTATTAGTTTTAATGAATTATAATATTAAGATTTGTTAAGGTATTAATTTCTTCTACTTTGATCGAAATTATTTGAAGATGTCTCCGTAATGTGGTAAAGATTGGCTAGAATAAAGTCCTTCCAGTTCGCTTCGTTCAGGTGTAAAACCTGTTTTAAACCTAAAGAAGATAATATCTATTGAAAAATTTTACCTTTTAATCAAAAGTACATACTTTATATCAATTGAGTTGCATTATATTAAGTTATACTACTTAAAATACCTTTCTAATACAATATAAACAAAAAAAAAAAAATCAATTAATTTCAAAATCATCATAATTTAAATAGTCATGAAATTGTACTATCGGCGATATCAGAGGTTCAAATTGCACTATACTATACGTACTCGAACTCATTTTTATTTCATATGAAGGAGATAGCACCTTTGCTTGATGAAGCATACCTGACAAAAGGGGAAAGATAAGAAAATTGTGTAATTATTTCATGGCTTGTTGCAGAAACAAAGCATGAGTGGAGAAGAAAACATTCTTCCATTTTACCCAGCTCTTTTGCAGAACTCATCACAAAGTTGAACATCGTCACAGTTCATCAGACAAACAAGTTCACTCATTCGTGCATATAACCCAACATTTCAATCATATATATTATTCAAGTGAAAAAGACTATACTACAAAAAAATTATTATCAAACGAGAGAATGATATATCGAACCGAGAGAAGCGACGAGCAAGATAGTAAGGACCAAGAGAATGAAATGTCATAGCTGAGGAAGGAACTGAAACAATGGCCTTTTTTACGTGGGTTTGAAATGGTATATATACCTAACATACTTTTACATTTTTAATTCAAAAGTTTATCGAACAATAACCAATAATGTTTGAGTTCCAAGCTTATAATTTTTTATTAAAAAAAACTGGTTATCAAATATGGTTCTATTTTTATTTTCAACAATAAATAAGAGCTTATTACCAAACAAGTCCATAATTGCACTCTTTATGACAAGAATATAAAATATGGAAACCCTCCCTTGTTCATCAGCTTTAAAGTTAAAGGACCGCTCCCACCTTTGGGTGGCTATGCCTTCACTTTTCGACCAAACTTCTGGGGCTCAACACAGTTTTACTGTACCTTCGAGTGGCTTGGCTTTTCGCATTACTTTGATATCTACAAGGATAACAGAGATAGAACCAAATGCAACAATTCTCTGTGTTTGTGGATTCTGGGAGAGCAAGGTATGTGTATGTTCGACTATAAAATCAAATTGTATAATATTTGCCACACTTGACTGCCAAAATAAATATAACTGATCAATATATCCATAAATTGGAAAGTTCAATTATAATATCATAATAAATGAATATTAATATGTTGTTTTTGTGTGTGTTTTTTTTTTCTTTCTTTAAAATTTGATATGGTGTATTAGTCTTAATGAATTATAATATTAAGATTTGTTAAGATATTAATTTCTTCTACATTGATCGAAATTATTTGAAGATGTCTCCGTAATGTGGTAAAGATTGGCTGGGTTAAAGTCCTTCTCGTTCGCTTCGTTCAGGTGTTCTTCCATTATAATCTCCAACTTTGAGAATTGTTCGTGCTTGAGAAATGAGAATGCACCTGAATGCATAACTCTTAAAAAAAATACGGACAATAAGATGTTTTTCAAAAAGAGAAAACACAGAGTAGATATAATTTTCCTCATTTATGGAAAATGTCCCATACTTTTTTCAAACATAAACCAAACTTAAATACAAAAGGAAACTAACTTTGTCTTTTTAATAAGTTTTTAAATTTAAAAATTCATTATTATGTAATCTTTACTTTATTGGCTCTCTTGTTTGGACCAAGAGAGTTTGGTTTTCAATCTTGGACCAAATCTAGAAGAGTATTCTTATTTTTATTTGCTTATCTATTTGTATTGAAGTATCAATTAAATTTATAGTCACTCAATCAAAATTTACGGCTCTCAAGTGGTCCGATGGACCCAACTCGCATGTTGCTTTCTTCTCTATCGTGTAGGTCACAACCTAACTCTCTTAGATATGACATTCTTTCTGAGAGATCCCACATCAAATGGAGAGGTGAGCAAAACATTTTCATAAGGGTGTGAAAACCCCTTGGTACATGCGTTTTAAAACTTTGAGTGGGAGTCCCGAAGGGAAAGTCCAAAAAAGACAATATTCACTTTGTAAATTGACTTTTTAATCAAAAGTACCTACTTTATAATGATTCAACTATGTTATATTAAATTATACAACCTGTGCAAATTCCTTTATTGTATAAGATCAACAAAACAAATTAGTTTCAACCTAATGATAATTTAAATGGTCATGAGATTGTACTCTTGACGATATCAGAGGTTCAAATCGCTCTATACGGCACGTTCTTGAACTCATTTTTATTCCATATTAATGTGATAGCAGCTCTGTTACAAAGACTCGATGGAGCTTACAAACAAAAAGGTAATAAACTAGTTTACATACAAAAATGACATGAAGTCTAATGTCTCCAAACTGCAAATTTCTTGTGAAGGAGGTCATCTCGTAAGTGCAAATATAAACCTATCATCAAGAAATTATTTAGTGTATTCTAAGATGTCGAACGTATAGTACTTGTATACAATTAGATGCAATCATTTTGGTAAAAAGTTTAGCAAATTGCAACAAAAATAGCCATAGATTTATTTCTAGGGTTTCTTCTTCCTTACAAACATACTTATCAAAATTGAAGGTTGTTATCCTTCCATAGGTGTTTATGGATGAGTTGGTTGCTGAAATTCAGGCGAAGAGCTGGACTTTCAAGCTCTAACTTCAAATCTGGTGCATGTGAAATGAACTCAATTTATTTTTACCCATACTAAACAAACGAGCTTTCACATTTTTGGTCAAAATATTATTTAGATACATAACCCTTTGTAGATGAGGTATGAGCTAATCTACGCGTCATTTAAAAGATACGATATGAATTAAGATAACAAAGTTCGATAGTTCGATTTCTTACTCCTGAAATGTTGAACTAAAATAATCAAAATTTAGAGACCTATTAGACATTCTGTCAGGGTCAAAACGTATAATTTAAATGTCCAATAAGCTTTTAATCTTACATGATCTTACACGCTCTTTATATGGTATGTTCTTACTACATCTCCCTTGTATAGCATTTAAATGTTCAATTCGAAATATTATTAAATTTATTTTAATTTATACATTTTTTTAATAGGATCTGTATTAGAAAATGAAAATTTTTTGGTAAAAATTTATTTGAAAAAAAAAAATTCCTTGTCTCTAATGTGATCTCCATGAGGAATCGTCCCTCTAATCTCCGAAAAAACTAAATGGAGGATTTCGCACCTGATCTCCTCGATAATTATCTCTCTAATCCCCATGAAAACAAACGGATGATTTTTCAGGAATAAAAAATAAAAACGGAAAAAGAGCAAGAATGCGAATATTGAAACCTCTCAAAGATACCATAAACTTTTACCTTCCATTGCACTATTTATCAAAGTGAAACATACCAAACACAAATGTGTTCATGCCTATATTTTTTCTCTACCATTTCAACAAAATATATTTATTTTCAACACTTGCGCTTTCTCTCTGAATTTCATTGTTCTTCGCTAACTTATTCACTACCATCGAATGATCGATCATCCAAAACCCAGAAATTATCGTCAAGATAACAAATGCTCTAAAAGCTAAGAATCAACTCATTTTTCACTCCAAATCTGGCGATGGAGTCCACAAGCTTACACAGTGGGCTAGCTACGAGTTCAGCTTTCGTCCAAATTTATGGTTCTCATCATTGTTTTACTGTTTCTTCCAATGGCCTGGCTCATTTCATTACTTCAATATGCACGTAAATAAGAGAGAGAAAGAATTGCGAAAGTACTCTATGTTCGTGGTATGTGAGTGAGCAAAATGTTTGTATGTTCAACTATAAAACCAATAATTATGATATTTGTTAAGAGCGGTCCGGTAAAAAATCAATATATTCATAAATTGGAAGGTTGGATTTTGATATTCAAATAAATTAATGTTTTTGGTAAAAAATCAATATATTCATAAATTGGAAGGTTGGATTTTGATATTCAAATAAATTAATGTTTTTTGATATGTTTGTCTTGTGTGTGTATCTTTTTTTTTTTTTTAAGCTTGATATGATTAGTATAAGTGAATATAAACCCTATCGACATAAATTATGATATTAAGAATTGTCAACTTATTTTGGTCATGATCGGTAATCAAAACAACTATACGAGATACGACATTGCTTTTGAAGAATTTTGGCCTAGAATAAAGGTAAGATCGAGCATTAGGACTTAGCCTAGAGTAGAGGCAAGTATGATTGAACAGAATTTAGTCAAGATAACAAATGCACTAAAACCTAAGAATCAGCTCACTTTTCACTTCAAATCTGGCAATGGAGTCCACAAGCTTACATCGTGGGCCAGCTACGAGTTCAGCTTTCGTCCAAATTTATGGTTGTTTTACTGTTTCTCCCA
The DNA here is from genome assembly GCF_002738365.1 of Cucurbita moschata. Lineage (NCBI taxonomy): Eukaryota > Viridiplantae > Streptophyta > Magnoliopsida > Cucurbitales > Cucurbitaceae > Cucurbita > Cucurbita moschata. Next base: position 164,635 of record NW_019268643.1, read on the forward strand.
ATGGCCTGGCTCATTTCGTTACTTCGATACGTACATAAATAAGAGAGATAGAAAGAATTGCGAAAGTACTCTATGTTCGTGGTATGTGAGTGAGCAAAATGTTTGTATGTTCAACTATAAAACCAATAATTATGATATCTGGTAAGAGCGGTCCGGTAAAAAAAACAATATATTCATATATTGGAAGGTTGGATTTTAATATTGAAATAAATTAATGTTTTTTGATATGTTTGTCGTGTGTGTATCTTTTTTTCTTCTTCTTTTTATTTTTAAGCTTGATATGATCATCAGTATAAGTGAATATAAACGCTATCGACATAAATTATGATATTAAGAATTGTCAACTTATTTTGGTCATGATTGGTAATCAAAACAACTATACGAGATGCGGCATTGCTTTCGAAGAATTTTGGCCTAGAATAAAGGTAAGGTCGAGCATTAGGACTTAGCCTAAAGTAGAGGCAAGTATGATTGAACAGAATTTAGTCGCTGCATAAGTTATGTTTGGTTAACGAAGAATAACCTTGTCCAAGGTCTAATAAAGCCACAATGTCCAACGTGCCATTTATTTTTCCAAACTTGGAGAGAAATTATTTTAAAGCGTTCGGTTTATTTAAGTAAAGGACAATACAATTATATGATTTAAATGATATTTTACAATGTGTCATATACGAGGGCAATAATATAAACACTTTCAATTAATAAATGACATATCAGAGGAGGGAAATACGAACATACCATGTAGCCTATACGTTACCCTCTTTTATGACAAGAATACAAAATATCAAAACTCACCCTTGTTCGTCAACTTTAAAGTTAAAGGACAATAACATTACACTCAAGAATATGGGTTACAGTTAACGACCGATGGATAACGATTGCTCTAATGAGTTGTTTTTGTAAATCACACAAATACTAATAACAATAAATAAAACAATCGATAAGTAAGCACGTAATATTGGGTCACCCATACTAATATAACAGATCGATGGGAGCGGTAGACAATTAAAACTAATTTTGCAAGTATAAAAGTGATACAAACCCGGCACAAGTATTCTCATATTTACAAAATGAATTCATGTTCAACACTTGCATCGTCTCTCCTAATGTCGTTGTTCTTCACTACCCTATTTACAACCATTGACGGATCAATCTTCAAAGAGCCACCGATTACCGTCAATATAACAAATGTTCTAAAAAGTCACAATCAACTCACTATTCACTGCAAATTCGGCGATGATGACTTGGGAATCCACCAGCTCTCATTTTTTGGCGGCTAGGCCTTCACCTTTCGACCAAACTTTTGGGGCTCAACACAATTTTACTGTACCTTTCAATGGCATGAGTTTTCGCAGTACTTTGATATCTACAAGGATGATAGAGATAGAATCAAATGCAACAAAACCCTGTGCTTGTGGATTGTGGGAGAACAAGGTATCTGTATGTTTGACTATAAAACCAAATTGTTCGATATTTGCCACGCTTGGCTGCCTAAATGAATGTAACTAATCAATATATCCATAAACTGGAAAGTTCAAATATAATATTATAGTACATCATATTAATTTGTTGTTTTTGCGTTTGTTTTTTCTTTCTTTAAAATTTGATGTGCGGTATTAGTTTTAATGAATTACAGTATTAAGATTTGTTAAGGAATTGAACCTATACACTACTTATTTATTAATTTCTTCCACTTTGATCGAAATTATTTGAGGATGTCCTCGCAATGTGGTATAGATAGGATGAGTTTATGTCTCTCT
>NW_019268643.1:166802-166929 GCF_002738365.1 Cucurbita moschata
GTGGGTATAATTTTCCTCATTTATGGAAAAATCGGGGTAATTTTATAAAAAAATAAACTAAACTCAAATGTGGTAAGAATACAAAAAGGAATTAACTTTTTTTTTAATCGGTTTTTAAATTTAAAAT
>NW_019268643.1:166952-169205 GCF_002738365.1 Cucurbita moschata
GTGGGTATAATTTTCCTCATTTATGGAAAAATCGGGGTAATTTTATAAAAAAATAAACTAAACTCAAATGTGGTAAGAATACAAAAAGGAATTAACTTTTTTTTTAATCGGTTTTTAAATTTAAAATCTCATTAGCTTTTCTTACCTGTCTCTCTTGTTTCAACCAAAAGGGGTTCGTTTTCAATCTTGACCCAATCTGGTCGGTTTATTTTTATTTTCTTATCTATTTACCATTCAAATATCAATTAAATTTATAGCCACCCAATAAAAATAATTTATTTTATAAGCTTTTTTGAATCAACATGATTAGCGTCACGGTCTTACATTGGTCGCGTCATGGTTTTGGTTTATTACTCCTCTCAAGTTGTCTGATGGGCGCCATTCGCATGTTGCCTTCTTGTCTATCGTGTAGGTCAAAACCTACTCTCTTAGATATGATATTTTCTACGGATCATAATCTAAATATGAATGAGATTATACTCTCGACGATATTAGAGGTTCAAATCGCTCAGACTAGACGTTCTTGAACTCATTTTTATTTCATACTAACGTGATAGCAACTCTGTAAAAAAGGCTTGATGGAGCTTACAAAAGCAAAAGGGTAATAAACTAGTTTACATACAAAAATGACGTGACGTCTAATGGCTCTAAACTGCAAACTCGTTGGGAAGGAGGTCATCTCATAACTGCAAGTGTACACCATTATCAAGCAATTGCTTAGAGTATTCTAAGATGTCGAACGTATAGTACTTGTATACAATTAGATACGATCATTTTGGTAAAAATTTTATCAAATTGCAACAAAAATATCCATCGAATTATTTTTAGGGTTTCTTCTTCCTTACGACCATACTTATCAAAATCGAAGGTTGTTATCCTTCCATAGGTGTTTATGGATGAGTTGGTTACTGAAATTCAGGCGAAGAGCTTGACTTTCGAGCTCTAACTTCAAATCTGGAGGATGTGAAATGAACTCAATTTATTTTGACCCATACTAAACAAACGAGCTTTCATATTTTGGGTCAAAATATTCTTTAGATAATAACCCTTTGTAGATAAGGTATGAACTACCCTATGCATAATTTAAAAGATACGGTATGTATTAAGATAACAAAGTTCGATAGTTCGATTTCTTACCCCTGAAATGTTGAACTAAAATAATCAAAATTTAGAGACCTATTAGACATTCTACCAAGTTTATGGACAAGTAGATATAAAGTTGAAAGTTTGTGAGGGACTAAACGTATAATTTAGATAAATTTAAATGTCCAATAAGCTTTCTTTTTACTACATCTCCCTTATACAACATTTAAATTTTCAATAACATTTCTTTTTTGAAGCTTGATATGATTAGTATAAATGAATTATAAACGATACCGACATAAGTTATGATATTAAAAATTGTTAACTTATTTTGTTCGTGATTGACAATAAAAACAACTATATGAGATGCAATATGGCATTCGAAGGATTTTGGGTCTAAAGTAAAGGTAAAGTCGAGCCTTAGGACTTGGCTGAGAGTAGAAGCAAGTCGGTTAGAGTTTCTATCAAGTGGACATATACTCATACTGGCTACATGTGTCATTAAACAAAGCTTAGTTTCTGCATAAGTTATGTTCTGTTAGCGAAGAAGAACCGTGCCTAAGGTCTAATGAAGCCGCAAAGTCAAGTAAAAAAGGCTTTTTCATTTATTTATTGGTTCCAACTTAGGGAGAAATTAATAAAAAAAAAGTGTTCGGTTTATTTAAGGAAAGGATAATATAAAGATATGATATAAAAGACTACGATACGAGATGCGACATTGCTTTCCAAGAGTTTTGGCCTAGAATAAAGGTAAGGTCGAGCCTTAGGACTTAGCGTAGATTAGAGGCAAGTCGAACCGTTACAATTACTATCGAGTGAACATATGCGGGTATAGGCTACATGTATGATTGAACAAAATTTAGATTCTGCATAAGTTATGTTCGGTTAACGAAAAATAACCTTGGCAAAGGTCCAATGAAGCCACAAAGTCGAACGTACCATATATTTTTCCTAACNAGAAAACGTTCGATCTATTTAAGAAAAGTATAATACAAAGATATGATGCAAAAGACATTTTACAATGTGTCATATATCATAAGGTAATAATATAAACATTTTCAATTAATAAATGACATATGAGAGGTGGGAAATACCAACCTACCATATTAAGACATTTCACAGTCTATCATAGATGGTAAAATAATAGTCTAAGAGTTTTTTTTTTTTTTT
>NW_019268643.1:169215-169806 GCF_002738365.1 Cucurbita moschata
TTTTTTTTTTTTTTAAAGCAAAAATTGAAAATTCCAAAAGTTCTAATTAAATGGTTCAATTTTTTTTATTAAAAACAAAAACTATCTCAAATGAACCTGATCGAGATCTTTTAGAGGCATTTGATTTAAGGTTTTTTTTTTATGATACTTGGGAGTCAAATAATTATGTTTTCTGTTGCGTGGAAAATGTTACTAGAAAAGAGTGGACCTCACATATTCGTGATACATAGATGCATGACATAGAAATTAGTAAAGAGTTAACCAATTGATCGTAGGATTATGTACAAAATTTCGATGGATAAATCTAATTTGAGGAACCGAGTGATGAGATATAAAGACGAGATAAAAGCATGGTTGGACTAGGCCATGAGAAACTATAAAAACTAGACTAGGTGAAGGACCCATCTATATTATACTTTTACGTTTTTAATTGAAAATTTATACTACTTATGTAAATTTATTTCTAGTATAATATCAACAAAAATTCAATTAATTTCAACCTCATCTTAATTTAAATGGTCATGAAATAATACTATTGACAATATCACAAGTTTAAATTCCTCTATATAATAACTAATAATGAGTTCGAAA
>NW_019268643.1:170012-171315 GCF_002738365.1 Cucurbita moschata
CTCAAGAATATGCGTTACAGCTATCGACGGATGAACGATCGCTCTTATGGGTTGTTTTTGTAAATAACTAAAATACTAATAACAATAAATAAAGCAATCGATAAGTAAGCACGCAATATTTGGTCATTCATTCCAATACAACGGATCATGGGAGCCGTTAACAATTAAAACTTATTTTGCAAGTATAAAAGTGAAACAAACCCAGCACAAGCATTCTCATACTTCAAAATGAATTCATTTCCAACACTTGCCCTTTCTCTCTTAATTCCATTGTTCTTCGCTTACCAACTCAATACCGTCCAAGAATCAATATGGCAAAACCCAAGGATTTTCGTCAAGATAACAAATGCTCTAAAAGCTAACAATCAGCTCACTTTGCACTGCAAATCTGGCGATGATGATTTGGGAGTCCACAAGCTGACATCGTCGGCCAGCTACGAGTTCACCTTTCGTCCAAATTTATGGCAATCAACATTGTTTTACTGTTCCTTCCAATGGCCTGGCTCATTTCATTACTTCGATATCTACATATATAAGAGAGATAGAAACAATTGCGTAAATACTCTATGTTCGTGGTACGTGCGGGAGAAAAATATCTGCCTGTTCAACTATAAAACCAAGAATTATCAAATTTGCTATGAGTGGTGACCTAAATGATCAATATATTCATAAACCGGAAAGTTGGATTTTAATATTGAAATAAATAAATGTTATGGACATGTTGTTTGTTTCTGTTTTTTTTTTCTTTTTTTGAAGCTTGATATGATAAATGAATTATTAATGCTCTACCGACATAAGTTATGATATTAAGAATTTTTAACTTATTTTGGTCGTGATTTACAATCAAAACAACTGTATGAGATGCAATATGGCATTTGAAAGATTTTGGGCCTAGAGTAAAGGTAAAGTCAAGCCTTCGGACTTGGCTGAGAGTAGAGGCAAGTCGGTTAATATTGCTATCAAGTGAATGTATACTCATACTGGATACATGTATCATCGAACAAAGCTTAGTTTCTGCATAAGTTATGTTCGGTTAGAGAAGAAGAACCTTGCCTAAGGTCTAATGAAGCCGCAAAGTCATTTCTTTATTATTTTCAACTTTGGGAGAAATTAATAGAAAACGTTCTGTTTATTTAAGGAAAGGATAATACAAAGATGTGATATAAAAGACACCTTACAATGTGTCATAAATGATAAGGTACTAATATAAACATTTTTATTAAGAAATGACATATTAGAGGAGAGAAATACCAACATACCATATTAAGCCATTTTGCAATCTATTATACTTGAAAAAAATAAC
>NW_019268643.1:171325-173205 GCF_002738365.1 Cucurbita moschata
ATTACACTCAAGAATATGCGTTACAGCTATCGACGGATGAACGATCGCTCTTATGGGTTGTTTTTGTAAATAACTAAAATACTAATAACAATAAATAAAGCAATCGATAAGTAAGCACGCAATATTTGGTCATTCATTCCAATACAACGGATCATGGGAGCCGTTAACAATTAAAACTTATTTTGCAAGTATAAAAGTGAAACAAACCCAGCACAAGCATTCTCATACTTCAAAATGAATTCATTTCCAACACTTGCCCTTTCTCTCTTAATTCCATTGTTCTTCGCTTACCAACTCAATACCGTCCAAGAATCAATATGGCAAAACCCAAGGATTTTCGTCAAGATAACAAATGCTCTAAAAGCTAACAATCAGCTCACTTTGCACTGCAAATCTGGCGATGATGATTTGGGAGTCCACAAGCTGACATCGTCGGCCAGCTACGAGTTCACCTTTCGTCCAAATTTATGGCAATCAACATTGTTTTACTGTTCCTTCCAATGGCCTGGCTCATTTCATTACTTCGATATCTACATATATAAGAGAGATAGAAACAATTGCGTAAATACTCTATGTTCGTGGTACGTGCGGGAGAAAAATATCTGCCTGTTCAACTATAAAACCAAGAATTATCAAATTTGCTATGAGTGGTGACCTAAATGATCAATATATTCATAAACCGGAAAGTTGGATTTTAATATTGAAATAAATAAATGTTATGGACATGTTGTTTGTTTCTGTTTTTTTTTTCTTTTTTTGAAGCTTGATATGATAAATGAATTATTAATGCTCTACCGACATAAGTTATGATATTAAGAATTTTTAACTTATTTTGGTCGTGATTTACAATCAAAACAACTGTATGAGATGCAATATGGCATTTGAAAGATTTTGGGCCTAGAGTAAAGGTAAAGTCAAGCCTTCGGACTTGGCTGAGAGTAGAGGCAAGTCGGTTAATATTGCTATCAAGTGAATGTATACTCATACTGGATACATGTATCATCGAACAAAGCTTAGTTTCTGCATAAGTTATGTTCGGTTAGAGAAGAAGAACCTTGCCTAAGGTCTAATGAAGCCGCAAAGTCATTTCTTTATTATTTTCAACTTTGGGAGAAATTAATAGAAAACGTTCTGTTTATTTAAGGAAAGGATAATACAAAGATGTGATATAAAAGACACCTTACAATGTGTCATAAATGATAAGGTACTAATATAAACATTTTTATTAAGAAATGACATATTAGAGGAGAGAAATACCAACATACCATATTAAGCCATTTTGCAATCTATTATACTTGAAAAAAATAACAATTTAAACCTTTAATATTTAAAAAGAAAACTGAAAAGCAAGAAACTTGATATTGTTGTTCCTAAGATTTCTGATTAATTTTGAATTAGAAAGAACAATAAGCGAGAATCGTGTTCAAATAGTTATCAAATGGTTCGGTTTTTTAATAAAAAACAAGAACCATCTCAAATGAATCTTATTTAGCTTATCTAAATTTCTTAAAGGCCGTTTGGTTTAAGGTTTTGTTTACTGTGCTCAAAATCACATAACTATGCTTGGTGTTGAATGAAAAATATTATCAGAAAATAGTAGACCTCACATATTCATGATACGTAAATGTAAGACTTAGGGACTAGTAAAGAGTTAACCAATTTATCTTAGGATCATGTACAAAATTCTGATGGATAAATATGATCTGAGTGATGAGATATGATAACAAGATAAAAGCCTAGTTGAACTAGGTCATGAGAAGCTACGAGAATTAAACTATTTGAAGGACACTTACACAACCTTAACATAAAATTAATTTCCATATTATATTTTTTACATTTTTAATTCAAAATTTTAGAGAATAATAACCCATAATTATTTT
>NW_019268643.1:173215-178176 GCF_002738365.1 Cucurbita moschata
CACTCAAGAATATGCGTTACAGCTATCGACGGATGAACGATCGCTCTTATGGGTTGTTTTTGTAAATAACTAAAATACTAATAACAATAAATAAAGCAATCGATAAGTAAGCACGCAATATTTGGTCATTCATTCCAATACAACGGATCATGGGAGCCGTTAACAATTAAAACTTATTTTGCAAGTATAAAAGTGAAACAAACCCAGCACAAGCATTCTCATACTTCAAAATGAATTCATTTCCAACACTTGCCCTTTCTCTCTTAATTCCATTGTTCTTCGCTTACCAACTCAATACCGTCCAAGAATCAATATGGCAAAACCCAAGGATTTTCGTCAAGATAACAAATGCTCTAAAAGCTAACAATCAGCTCACTTTGCACTGCAAATCTGGCGATGATGATTTGGGAGTCCACAAGCTGACATCGTCGGCCAGCTACGAGTTCACCTTTCGTCCAAATTTATGGCAATCAACATTGTTTTACTGTTCCTTCCAATGGCCTGGCTCATTTCATTACTTCGATATCTACATATATAAGAGAGATAGAAACAATTGCGTAAATACTCTATGTTCGTGGTACGTGCGGGAGAAAAATATCTGCCTGTTCAACTATAAAACCAAGAATTATCAAATTTGCTATGAGTGGTGACCTAAATGATCAATATATTCATAAACCGGAAAGTTGGATTTTAATATTGAAATAAATAAATGTTATGGACATGTTGTTTGTTTCTGTTTTTTTTTTCTTTTTTTGAAGCTTGATATGATAAATGAATTATTAATGCTCTACCGACATAAGTTATGATATTAAGAATTTTTAACTTATTTTGGTCGTGATTTACAATCAAAACAACTGTATGAGATGCAATATGGCATTTGAAAGATTTTGGGCCTAGAGTAAAGGTAAAGTCAAGCCTTCGGACTTGGCTGAGAGTAGAGGCAAGTCGGTTAATATTGCTATCAAGTGAATGTATACTCATACTGGATACATGTATCATCGAACAAAGCTTAGTTTCTGCATAAGTTATGTTCGGTTAGAGAAGAAGAACCTTGCCTAAGGTCTAATGAAGCCGCAAAGTCATTTCTTTATTATTTTCAACTTTGGGAGAAATTAATAGAAAACGTTCTGTTTATTTAAGGAAAGGATAATACAAAGATGTGATATAAAAGACACCTTACAATGTGTCATAAATGATAAGGTACTAATATAAACATTTTTATTAAGAAATGACATATTAGAGGAGAGAAATACCAACATACCATATTAAGCCATTTTGCAATCTATTATACTTGAAAAAAATAACAATTTAAACCTTTAATATTTAAAAAGAAAACTGAAAAGCAAGAAACTTGATATTGTTGTTCCTAAGATTTCTGATTAATTTTGAATTAGAAAGAACAATAAGCGAGAATCGTGTTCAAATAGTTATCAAATGGTTCGGTTTTTTAATAAAAAACAAGAACCATCTCAAATGAATCTTATTTAGCTTATCTAAATTTCTTAAAGGCCGTTTGGTTTAAGGTTTTGTTTACTGTGCTCAAAATCACATAACTATGCTTGGTGTTGAATGAAAAATATTATCAGAAAATAGTAGACCTCACATATTCATGATACGTAAATGTAAGACTTAGGGACTAGTAAAGAGTTAACCAATTTATCTTAGGATCATGTACAAAATTCTGATGGATAAATATGATCTGAGTGATGAGATATGATAACAAGATAAAAGCCTAGTTGAACTAGGTCATGAGAAGCTACGAGAATTAAACTATTTGAAGGACACTTACACAACCTTAACATAAAATTAATTTCCATATTATATTTTTTACATTTTTAATTCAAAATTTTAGAGAATAATAACCCATAATTATTTTCAAACATATATTTTCCACTAAATAAAATAATTAATTCCATTTTTATTATAAACAACAAATGAGAATGCGTCATCAAATGGGTCCACAATTGCCCTCGTTTATGAAAAGAATATAAAATATTGAAACCTACCCTTGTTCGTTAGCTTTAAAAGTTAAAAGTTCATAACATTACACTCAATAACATGTAAGACGGATGGTTAACGATACGAGTTGTTTTTGTGAATAAATATAATACTAATAACAATAAATAAAAAAATTCGATAAGTAAGCACATAATATTTGGTCACCCACCCAAAAATAACAGATCGGGTGCCGTTGAACATTAAAACTAATTTTTTGCAAGTATAAAAGTGAAACAACAAGTATTCGAATATTTACAAAATGAGTTCATTTTCAACACTTGCATTGTCCCTTCTAATGTCATTCTTCTTTGCTACACTATTTAATACCATCAATGGATCAATCTTCCAAGACCCACATTGAATGATATTTTCTACATATGGCTGTCCTAAATCAATATAAGGAATCCATATATCCATGAATTGGAAGGTTCGGTTATGATATTAAAATAAATGTGTATTCTTTTTCAATCTTGAAAATTTGATATGGTGTATGAGTTTTAAGAAATTATAATATTAAGATTCGATTAGGTATGTGAAAGCATATAATACTTGGAATAAGTCTTTAGAAAAGAAGATAGGATGATAAAATCGTTTTTAAAAAAGAGAAAAGCAAGAATACAAAACGAAATTAACTTTTTCTTTTATATAGTTTTTAAATTTAAACAATTCATTAGCTTTTAATCTTACGTTACTTGTCTTTGCTATTTAGACGAAAATGGGTTAAATTTCAACGCAGGGGCAATCTCGACTAATATCGTTATTTTTTGCCAATCTATTTACTATTGAAGGATGAATTTAATTTATAGTCACCCAATCAAAATAATTTATTTTATAAGCTTGTTCAAATCGACATGATTAGTGTCACGTCTTACATCTGTCGCGTCATGACATTTGTTTATTACAACTCGAAAGTGGTTCGATGGGCGACACTCACATGTTGTCTTCGTGCATGTCGTGTAGATCAGAACCTACTCTCTTAGCTATGACATTCTCTCTGTGAGATCTCACATCGGTTGGAGAGGGGAACGAATTATAAAAGGGTAGAAATTTCTCCATAGTAGACCCGTTTTAAAACCTAAAGAAGATAATATTTATTGAAAAATTTTACCTTTTAATCAAAAGTACATACTTTATATCAATTGAGTTACATTATATTAAGTTATACTACTTATGTAAATACCTTTCTAATACAATATCAAAAAAAAAAAAAATCAATTAATTTCAACATCATCATAATTAAAATAGTCATGAAATTGTACTATCGGCGATATCAGAGGTTCAAATTGCTCTATACTACACGTACTCGAACTCATTTTTATTTCATATGAAGGAGATAAATTGTGTAATTATTTCATGGCTTGTTGCAGCAACAAAGCATGAGTGGAGAAGAAAACATTCCTCCATTTTACCCGGCTCTTCTGCAGAACTCATCACAAACTTGAACATCATCACAGTTCATTAGACAAACAAGTTCACTCGTTCGTGCATATAACCCAACATTTCAATCATATATTTATTCGAGTAAAAAGGACTATACTACAAAAAATTAATATCAAACGAGAGAATGATATATCTAACCGAGAGCAAGATAGTAAGGACCAAGAGAATGAAATGTCATAGCTGAGGAAGAAACTGAAACAATGGCCATTTTTTTTTTCCATTTTTCTTGACTTGGGTTTGAAAGGGTACATACTTTTACATTTTTAATCCAAAAGTTTATAGAACAATAACCAATAATGTTTGAGTTCCAAGCTTATAGTTTTTTATTAAAAAAAACTGGTAATCAAATATGGTTCTATTTTTATTTTCAACCATAAATAAGAGGGCATTACCAAACAAGTCCATAATTGCACTCTTTAAGACAAGAATACAAAATATCGAAACCCACCCTTGTTCATCAGCTTTAAAGTTAAAGGACCGTAACATTACACTCAAGAATATGGGTTACATTTATGGACGGATGGTTAACGATCGCACTTATGAGTTGTTTTTTGTAAATAACAAAAATACTAATAATAATAAATAAAACAATCCATAAGTAAGCACCTAATATTTGGTCAACCATCTTAATATAACATATGGATCCAAGCTGGTTGACAATTAAAACTAATCTTGAAACAAACCAAGGAAAAGTATTCTCATATTTACAAAATGAATTCATTTTCAACACTTACGTCCTCTCTCCTATTGTCGTTGTGTAACGACTCAAAATTTTCTACTTAATTTAAGGTCGCTACTACCATAAACATTGAATGCGGAAGACTTCATTTAAATTCCATAAAACATAACTTTTAACTTAAAACACAGCCATGGACTTACGTATTTCGAAAACATCTTTAAAACGACACAGCAAAAGACTCGAAATAAAATAAACAAGCGTTTAAGTTTAAAACATCGTATTCTATCCTAAGTCTAAGAAAATAAATGCCACTATCCTATGCATGTGCCATGATCTCGAGTTGCGATGCTGTTGTCAGCCGTATAGGGATGCTTTGCCTTAACCTGAAAAATGTAGTAGCACATGGCTTCAGTATTTAAAGAAATACTTAGTAAGTGACCCCACTATTGGGGTTAAATGCAACAATCACATGCAATGAAATGATGGGACCTATCTTTCGTTTCGTTTCATTTTCCCTACGGTGTAATTCTAACAGGTAATCGTGGACGTGTACCATATACTCTACATGCAGCCCATACGTGCGAGTATGGGCTCACCAGCTAGTTTGCACACTGCTGGGCCACTGTCCCTAGCCGATGGGCATGCTCTGGGGGCCCACCGGAACCCGTTAAAACTAAAACTGTCACGGCAGCGCTATGCAGGGCATAACGACCATTGTCCTGCCATTTGGATGTACGCGTTCGTACCCTCGTGATGGGATAGGGGTATCCCCCCAAATGCATGATCACACAATATGCATGAGGTCCCACTAGTCCTACAGTCATCATTTAATGAACATAACCCC
>NW_019268644.1:0-81995 GCF_002738365.1 Cucurbita moschata
GAAGGAAACACTTCTCCACAACTCATTATGGAACACCTTTGATAGATAGTTTCAACAAATTTACTTTGATGAGGAATACTTTAAAATTCGATATTTATAGTTCGACGCTACTTAAATTGATGAAGTGAAATCTTACAATAGAGGTTAATAAATCGTTTGTCTATTAGAAGAGAGCTTGGAATTAAATTCTTTATAGTTGGGATAAGAGATGTTTTAGTCAAATGAAGTATACGTTTTAGTTTTAAAATAAATTAATTTTTTAGTTTAAAATAAATTGATTTTTTAGTTTTAATTTTAGTCGGAATAAATTAATTTTGATGTGGTGTGATGTATTTTAATAAAATTAATATTAACTTAATCAACAATAATTTGTATTTTTTTTTAATTATAATCTAAATTAATAAAATACCATTGAACTTTACGGTTGAATTTTCAAAAAAAAAAAAAAAAGCTTCAAAACTACTCTTTAACTTTCAAAAGTGTTTAAAAAGAGATAGATGGGGAGAAAATTGAAGGTTATTTTAGGGGAAGGTTTTCAAGATCCGTATAAGATCTTGAAAATATAACAAGAAGTAATATCCTAGCTTAAGGTCGCGATTAAGAACTACTAGTAGGCTACTTACTAAGTTTTACTCACTTCATGTTTATAATTTTTTTTCAAGTAACTAAGAGTTGGCCGGGGATGAGAGTGGACTTTGGAGTGTGGGCCATGGACTAAGCTCTGTTTTTAATCTAGTATTTTTTTGTTCTTCTTATTTTGTGTTTGTAACGAGTATGTATATGTAACACCCAAAAATGAAGAAAATTATCTCCCATAAGAATAAGCCACTCATGAAAGACCCAAAGCATAAAAAGGAAAAAAATTAAAGGATTAAGCAAGAACAAAAGACTTAGTCAAGTCACTCCTGTACCTAACAAGTGATTTCAAGGAGTTGAAGGCATTTGGAAAAGGATTGGAAAGGAAAAAGTAAATCAAGAGGACAAAAAAGTAATTTTATCAATTATCAAGAATCTTTCCGGATTTGTAATTCCTTATCTAGAAGGAATCTCAAGATTCAAACAAAAGAGAAAAATGATTAAAAAAAACGATGAGAAATTTGTAAAAAAAATTATGGATTTTTTGAGAAAAATAATAATAAAATATTCGGAAAGTGGCAAATTACCAAAATACTCCTGGAAGAATGGATAATTACAGAAATGCAACTCTAATTAGAATCAGAGCATCTACCGTGACCATTCGAGCAAAATCTTTTGAACTAAAATCTCAACCGTCGGATCTCTTCCAAAATTTGATATGATCTAGAATGAACACGCACAGATCATCACATCGAACGACTAGTATTCAAAGCCAAGGTCGGTAAGGCTATGATCAGAGTTGATATCTCCAAAAAATTATCCAGAAAGTTCGATCTCTAAATAACGAAGATTCTGGAGCTCTTAATGTCGGTTTAAGTTCCTCCTATAAAGTTTGAAGTAGGAGCAACAATACGGAATAAGAATCGAGAAAGGTCGATCCCGCAATTGAAGGCAATAAGCGTTTAGATTGTGGGTCTCCAACTCTCAGATTTCTTCCAAATTCGAGAGCAATACTCCACCATTTCTCTTCAAACTTCTAAATAATGAAGAATCTGGAGCTCTCAATGTCCGTTTAAGCTCCTCCTATAAAGTCTGAAGTAGGAGCAACAATATGGAATAAGAATCGAGAAAGGTCGATCCCCTAATCGAAGGCAATAAGCGTTTAGATTATGGGTCTCCTACTCTCAGATTTCTTCCAAATTCGAGAGCAATCCTCCACCATTTCTCTTCAAACTTATTCGTACAGTTTCTCAACAAGATTACCCACAAGTTCTATGATGGAATAGAGTGCTGAAAGTGCCCCGAAACCATTCCCCCAATTCAATCCGCCATTGAAGAACTTCAAGAAAAACTTAAAAATCCAATCCGAGGATACATGATGACTCATCGAGCAACAATGATTCCAATCAGTTTCTGCACCTCCAAGGAATGCTTCCATAGAAACCACGAAGAAAAATAACCTCAAGAGCATGCCAAATTGAAGGAAATAGGTTTCGAAATTAAATTGGGGATAAGAGTCAAAATTCCTATCTACGATCTCTTTTCCTACAAATTAAGGATTCCTCTAGCTTCGGAGGAAGAAGTTTAGTAAACTTGATGAAGGAATCGAGAGCTGAAACGTCGTAGAATAAGCTACCCACGAGATCGAAAATCTGGCGTTTCGAGTGAGTTGCATACCGAGAACGATTTCTGAAAATTAAGGTCCTACACTCAAAGACGTTCCTCCAAACTAATTCCTTTAGCCTGAAGATATGATATGGAAGAGGTTCAATGAAGAAATAGGGCCTTGAAACCCCTAGAATCGGCTACCCAATAAGAAATCCTTTGTTTTATCTCCAGCGATAAATCAGATTTTGGATGAACTTTGGTAGCGAATATCTTAGGCTACGATCCACAAGAAGTTATCAAATAAATCCCTACCCTTTCTTGTAACATTCATCTTTAAGTTTCACGAAGAAATCGAGGAGAGAAACGCTATAAATGTGGCTGTACAGGCCGAGTTTCAGATGGCGGCGATGCGAAAAATGCGCATCTTCTTCCTGTTCAAAGGAAGAAAACGATGATACGGCCAGTTCAACTGAACTATCCAAGTCAACTCAAAATTTGACCTTTTCTCAGGTTTTCTCAGTAGATCTTATCTTATGAAATGTTGTATGAATCCTTATGCCGAGAGGTTATAGATGGTAATGAAGTTTGGGAGTTATTGGAAAACTTTATTTAGTGAAACCAAGATATGGGAGAAAATGCTCATCACGATCCATATGACTTTACCTCCTAGGATAACTAAAGTGGTATCCCTGAAATAATAGATTCCCCAAATGTACCCTTGGTCTCTAATAGATACTACGTGCACAATATCATGCTGGGCTATTCCTATGAACTTATAAGTTCCAAGCTTGACCCAAGACGTTATGCATAAACCTAGGATCACCAGGAATCCAAGAAAACACCTAGGTTAATGCAAACATCATGCTTAACAAGTTGCTAGGATCCATGCCTGAAGTAACCATTATCTCACTTCACGAAGTGTATCGCGAGGCCCCTATTTCTCTCTAGGTGGGATGCTATGGTATATGTACCATGAGCAGGATTCCATGATGAACTTATTATCTCCCTCACCTAAATGAGATGCCCTGTACCACGATTTGCTAGCAGGATCCCACGATTATGACAACGCCACCTATGCACTCAAGGGGAGAAAATTAAGAGTTACTTCGGAAGAGTTTTCATGGTTCAAATACGATGCATGACATGACAACCTCTAAGGTTTAGTTCCTGAAAACGAAACAAGAAGTCATATCCTAGCTCAAGGTTTAGACATGCTCCAAATTACCAACTATTTTCTGTAAGGTCTATTTTATATGACATGAGAATAAATTCAAGATTTCAAGTTGGTTGGAGCAAGTTCAGAACCTAAAGCTCATGCTAGTTATTCAAGTTCAGAACCTAAAGCAGAAGCCTTGGAAGGCATGAAGCGGAGCAAGTTTGGAATAACTCAAGAATGTTACACCTTATGCCTCAAGAAAATTTGTGTTTTCGCATATGGACCATGAGCAGGATTCCATGATGAACTTATTATCTCCCTCACCTAAATGAGATGCCCTGTACCAGGATTTGCTAGCAGGATCCCACGATTATGACAACGCCACCTATGCACTCAAGGGGAGAAAATTAAGAGTTACTTCGAAAGAGTTTTCATGGTCTATTTTATATGACATGAGAATAAATTCAAGATTTCAAGTTGGTTCAAGTTATTCAAGTTCAGAACCTAAAGCAGAAGCCTTGGAAGGCATGAAGCGGAGCAAGTTTGGAATAACTCAAGAATGTATTCAAGTTCAAAACCTAAAGCAGAAGCCTTGGAAGGCATGAAGCGGAGCAAGTTTGGAATAACTCAAGAATGTTACACCTTATGCCTCAAGAAAATTTGTGTTTTCGCATCGAATGCTAGGTAACACCCTTTTGTTTTAAAATGGGGGGTGTTGTCGTTCCTTATTCTGTGTTTCCGCATCAAGGTCATTTCATAAAGGTCCTACCGGGAGTTGGAGTTGAACCCAAGTCGTTGGATTCAAAGTCCAAAGTGCTAACCACTACACCATAGAACCCCTTGTAACAATTTATTTTGGAATGGTTTTCCTATTTTATGCAGATTCCACAAGAAGAGAGATCCTATCATGAGTCAAACTCAAGTTATTGGATTCAAAGTTCTAGAGCTGTTTTATCTAACTCGTTGTGATCTTGAACACCTTTAGAGTGGTTGCAGAAGTAACCCTCCAATGTTTATTGAAGCTCTTGGAGAACATGTAATTTTAATATTTCTTATAGTTAATTTATATATTGTTGTATATTACAAACAAATTGAAATAATACTTTACATCCCCGTCTTCCTTTCTTCCATGCAAAACTTAACATGAAAACTATATTATTTCAATATTCACTCGAGAAACAAGGGGTGAAAACTATATTATTTCAAACCCTCCATTATTGTTTCTACTTTGTGTGAAAATGCTTCCACTAAATCATGTTACTAACTAGTTGGTTTGATTCAGTTCAATTCTTGGGTTGACTAGATTGAATCGACCTAACTCAATTAAACTCTTGATAATATAAAAATCATAAGTTTCTTAAATTACGTTTAACTTAAAAGTTTAACCCCTAATTTTTTTTAGAATGTTTAGCTTTGTGTCTAGTTGATCTCTAAATGCTTAGAAGTATCTAACAAGACTTCTATTTAAGGAACTTTTCTCTATAAAAGATGTAAGACTTAAGGTTTATTATTAAGGAATTTCAAATGAGTCATTTGATATATCATAAAGGACAAAATATTTATTTGTTTCAAATATCTTATGTTGACTCTTCTTTTTTGTCAGGTATTTTGAATATTATTATTGTGAATTACTAATGGTAGATTGAATCTCATTGATAACAATATCCCAAAACTCAGGTAAAGATGACATCAAAATTGATACTTTAATTTCATCTTCAAAATTTATTTCCACTTGACTTGACTTAGAGACGGATAATCATAACAGTCACCAGTGCACAAATATTTACAATCTTAAAAGGTAAAATTATAAGGAGTACAAGAGAAAAGTGCTTAAAATAGTTTCAAAATATAGAAAAAAATAGTAGGAATTTGTCAAAGTCAACATCCATCCATCACTTATGGCATAGCACAACACACATGAGGTTTAACATTTTTTTATTTCTCTACTATATTAGGCCCTTTGGTTTATTGGCTTTACAAGATGGAGACATGAAGTTTTCTATGTTTGAAATAAATTTGGTTGATTGTTTTCTGGTTAGCATTGGTACCATCAAAACTTATTTATTTCTTTGAAATGTTTGAGTTTACAATTTACGTGTTTTCATTTTTCTACTTTGTCTGCCTACATTTAGAAATGAAGCAAAATTAGTCCGAGAGTTTTAGGCAGACTGTTATAATTCTAATTTTTAACTAAAAAATAAATTAGTCTAGTTGTCACACTTAAAACTACCCTATAGGTATAATTGACCTATTATCTTTCCACCAATAGGAGCAAAAGGCAACGTTACTATGTGAAACTAGTTTCATGTCATTTATTCAACAATAAGGGTGTTAGCATGCATTTGGAAATGAACCCATATTTAAAAAATTTAGATAAAATAGAAAAGAATTTTTATCTTAAAGACAATGATAGTATGTGAAACTAGCCTCAAGATGCTTCCTTAACTCTTAGGGGCGGTAAACCAACGGTTCCTTCACCCAAGACCCATGGCCCAACTCCCAACATGGAAGGGATAATCTAGAGAATTATTCCGAGAACCCTAACGGATGGGTTACAAACTCACATTATCAAGCTCGACAACAAACAATGTCGCTGGCAAATTTAGGAAGACTACATGAAATTACAAATATATCAATGTAGGATTTTTTAATTTACCGATTTTTTAAATGTTAAATTATGTGAAATTACTGACAAAGAAGAATATTTTAGAGATCTCTTCCTTTTTAGTTAAGATTTTGATATTTAAGAAAAGAGAAAATTAATAAAAATAGGAGACATTTTATAGATTTAGGAGGAGTAAGTGAAAACAAAAAGGGAGTCATGACCCATTTTCGGTGGGTTCTCCAAGCACCGATTGCAAGTTAAAAGAGGTGTAAAAAAAGAATTAAAAGGGTCACTACTCTTAGTTACATGAAAGATATGGAAAACATGTAGTAAGTATAAAATTCGAACGGGTGACCTCTTGATCTACAATTAAATGCTCTACCACTAAGCTATGGACCCATTTTACATGATTTCAACCTTAGTGATCACTTCTACAGAGTTTCAGTCCAGAAGTCTGTCCAAAATAAAAGGGCCCAACAAAGTTCAAACGGGTGACCGGTCAAATTCTCTACCACTGAGTCATGGATCCATTTTGTAGGATTTTAACCTTAGTGACCACTTAGACATAGTGTTAGTCCAAAAAGTGTAACAAATTTCTATCCAAGATAGAAAGGCTCAACTAGGTTCGAATTGGTGACCTCTTGATCTGCAATCAAATGCTCAAACATTGAGCTATGGTCCCATTTTGTATGATCTCAACCTTAGTGACCCCTTCTACAGATTATAGGTCCAAAAGTGACCCTACCGAATCGACTATGGACCACTTTTGTATAAATTGGTGGATTACCTATCAGGAATTAAACACAGGTCGTTAGATTTAAAGTCGAAAGTGCTAACCACTACACCATAGAACCGCTTGTTAAACTTTATTTTGGCAGCGATTTTTATAAGTACCAACAACGCTGGATTTTGCAAAGCTAGAGGTCGTAGTATCCTTACAAACTTTTACAAGTTGTTTTCAACTTCTTTCATTGGTAATTGAACTTTTGAGTCCATGCAAATGATGGGATTAGTATCAGTTTGAGAAGACAGAGGAGAGAAAACAGATGAAATAATATATATATATATATATTTTACAATTTTGTAATTTGTATGGTATTATTCCAGGCTTCTGAATGAAATATGATAATTGATTCTCTGTCCTCTTTGAAAATTTTAGATACCTCCATATCCGATATTTGATGTGTCACATTTCATTATGAGATCTGCCCTTGGGTCAATAAGACTTAAGCAGAGAGTTTATTTGACTAATGATTTGATTTTTTTGGGTTGTAGAGATATCCCTTACAAATCAAGACTTTGTATTATTTTGAAGACACTCATAAGGACATTTGTAAACGTGCCTGATATCTTGAAGGATATAAGACACGTAATTGAGAGAACCTAAAATTTTTGAAGTTGGCTTTTCTAGGATATGTCATCACCAAAGTTTGAGACAAAGACCATTGGATGGGTTTTAATAAGGCTCAAATAAATTTAAAATCCAAAAAAACGGATCTGAGTTTAATATTATTTGATTTTGGGTATGGACACAGCTGATTTCTTTTGATTACATTAATGAATGTATGTAGATGTTTAAAGTGTTCATCTTAATGGTTTTAGAAAATATCAACACATCATCAATATAAACTATCGAAATTTTTTGAAAGGATTGAAAATATCATTCATAATCTTCTGAAATTCGGATGGAGCATTTTTTAGCCTAGATGGAATGAAGTTCCTCTCCTATTTTCTAAATTGGACATTAAATGCAATTTTATATTTTCCCTTTTAGGAAATTAGAATTTTTCGAAATCCTAATTTCATGTCGAATTTTATAAAAACATTTGACTCTAAATTCTTTTTATCAAATCATTTTTGTTTTGGATTGGATATCTAATTTATTCTAAAACCTTATTCAAAGGTTTGTAGTTAATTACCAGTATCAAATCATTTTTGTCTTTTCACCATGTTGTTAACCTAAAATGTCAGACATGACCACATGCTCTTTGAAAACCTTATCAGCTTCCTCAGCAAAATATCAGCTAAAATGTCACAGTATTTAGTGTTTGATGCTTTTTGACTTAACCTTAGGGTTCTATTTACGGTGAACTTGTGATAATTTTTGTCAAATTATATATTTGAATACTTACAACATTAGGAAATAATATCTTATTTAAATAATATTAAAATGTGGTAGAATATCATAATATATGTTTAATTAATATGAATTTCATTCAAATTTCAAATATATATTTTTATTTAATGTTTATGATACCATCAATTATTTTAATATTTAACATATCAAATACCTTAATATGTTTTGATATTATACTTCAAGACTATAGGAACTTGCTCAGAGGATCTGAGGGTTACGTTGGCCCACAATGCATCTCATGGACGATGCAAAACTATGGTGGTGCTTAAAGGTGAATGGTATAAAAAAACTAGTCATTCACCATAAACTCATGGGGGACTGTTGATGGAATCAATGCAATCGACGCTCCTCTGGATGGGTTACCAATCAAAGACCTGACGTTTAATGTTGACCCTTTTGAAGAAAGAGCCACATGATCTTATAGCTCGAAACGTCGTGGTAACTCTGAGAACTCTATCACACACATAAAAAAATGTGTCGAAGAGTTAGACATTACACAGAAGATCTGGCTTTCATTGAGGAGACCCGAGTTTGATTCTCGACAATGAAATTTTATTTTCTTATTTATTTTATTTTATAGTTTCATCTTTTGTAACCAATTATATTTAAACTTTACCTAGGTTTGAGAAGCACTATAATGGATGAGTTCAATAGTATCTTAAATTCAAAAGACTTTTATGAACTTGGTTTGAGAGGCACTCTAAGTGTCAAGTTCAATAGTATCTTAGATTAAAAAGACTTTTATGAACTTTGAACCTTTAATAGTGTTATGTCATAGATATTTGGTTCAATTTCAACAAGTGAAGTTGAGATCATTCAAATGGTTAATGTGATAATTCGATCATTTTCAAGGTCTCTTTTATTCAATGCCATCATGGCTGAGATGACTGCGATGAGCACCAGAGTGAGTATGACAAGGAGGGTCGTACAGATCCACACCCCAAGCCAAGCTCGTGTTGGGCTTAACAAACTGAAAATCCAAAAACACAAACCCTTAAATAGGAACCAGGATGCTAAGGAATTAAAAAAACTTTATTTTTGACTTAGAACAATACTTGAAGGTTACAAGAACTTGCTCATGGGACCTAAGAGTTACATTGGCCATAATGCATCTCATGGATGGTGGCGCTCGAAGGTGGATGATATAAAAAATGGGTCATGCACCATAAACTCATGGGAAGACCGTTGATGGAATCGATGCAATCGACGCTCCCCTTGATGGGTTGCCAATTAAAGACCTGACGTTTGATGTTGACTCTTTTGAAGAAAAAGCCGCACGATCGAACACCTCGAAATCTCACGGTACCTCTAAGAACTCTATCATACGACCTGAGACTTGAGGGCTACATGAACTTTCTCATATGACCTGAGAGTTACGTTAGCCGCAATGCCTCTCATGGACGATGCAAAACTATGGTAGTGCTCGAAGGTGAATGGTATAAAAAATGGGTCATGCACCCTAAACTCATGGGAAGATCGTTGATGGAATCGATGCAATCGACGCTCCCCTGGATGGGTTGCCAATCAAAGACCTAACATTTGATATTGACTCTTTTGAAGAAAGAGCCACACAGTCGAATAGCTCAAAACGTCACGGTAGCCCTGAGAACTCTAACACACACAGGGAAGGACGTGTCGAAGAGTTAGACATTACACCAAAACATCATAGTAAAACTCTTCAGTGATTAGACAAAAGACTTTAGGACAACTACACCAAAAATTCATTGTTGTCCAACAGTTTGGATATTTGGCTTTCACCTAGGAGATTCTGGTTTGATTCTCTGAAATTGAATATTATTTTCTTATTTCTTTTTATTTTATAGTTTCATCTTTTGTCACCAATTATATTTAAACTTTACCTCATTTTGAAAGGCACTTTAATGATCAAGTTCAATAGTATCTTAGATTAAAAAGACTTTTATGAGCATCGTACCTATGTTAGTGTTATGTTATAGATATTTGTTTCAATTTAAACAAGTGGGGTTGAGGTGATTCAAATGGTTAATGTGATAATCCGGCTATTTTCAAGGTCTCTCTTGTTGAACGCCATCATGGTTGAGATGAGCACCTGAGTAAGTTTGACAATCAGACCCGAATTTAAACTTTACCTACGTTTGAGAGGCACTATAATGGTCAAGTTCAATGGTATTTTAGATTAAAAAAAAGACTTTTATGAACTTTGTACCTTTGTTTGTGTTACTTTGTACTTTTGTTAGTATTATGTTATAGACATTTGGTCAAGTTCAACAAGTGGGGTTGAGGTGATTCAAATGGTTAATGTCACTTTATTTGATTCAAATTGTTAATGTGATAATCCAGTTGAATAGTTACACGTTATTT
This sequence comes from Cucurbita moschata, assembly GCF_002738365.1. NCBI lineage: Eukaryota > Viridiplantae > Streptophyta > Magnoliopsida > Cucurbitales > Cucurbitaceae > Cucurbita > Cucurbita moschata. The sequence continues at coordinate 10,423 of NW_019268644.1, forward strand.
CCAAGGTCTCTCTTATTAAACTGCAACAGGGTTGAAATGATTGAGATGAGCACGTGAGTGAGTTTGACAAAATTGAAATAAAATCACTAAAAAGAATCAATAAAATTGAAAAAAATTGAAAAATAAATTAGCCTTATGACACTTCCTTCAACTCGAAGGGTGGTAAATCAAGGATTCCTTTGCCCAAGACCCATGATCGAACTCCCAACATGGAAATGATAAGCTATAGAATCATTCCAAAAACCTCAATGGATGGGTTACAAACTCACATTACCAATCTCGACAACTTGACATGTCATCGGCGTTAGAAGAACGACCGCATCAGAGCAAGTCATGGGGATAGAAGATCCCGTTGAAGGATGATAGACCAACCGTAATCTTCAGCCCAACAAGCCAAGCTTTTGTAGAAGCAAGAACCCTTGTATTAAAGAAATTAACACTTCTTATACAAAATTTGGATCAACCAAAACATAAAGCTAAAATTAGCTAATGAGATCCAAGATTGGGAACCTTTTTCTAAATGGAGTCGCTTCACAATAATCCAGGCTTGATTGAATGACTAAATGCAATCTACCACAAGAATTGCATGAAACTTAGAAATGACAAAGATATGCTCAAATTTCTATAAGGGGGATCGTCTCAACTTGAGAGATCACTTTCATTGATCACAAATATGTTTTTACATAATAATTTGTGGGTATTTATAGTTTCCCAACAAAAGAAGTTAGTGTTCGTGATTTAATCTCGATCCCTTTAAATCTCCACAGAAGACGAAGTCAATTTGAGCATTACAAACTTTATGAAATTAAAATAATAAATAAAGTTTTCTAACCACTCATGAAATGATGCTTGCAACTTCATCCACTACTTCAACCGTGCAAATATTTACTTTTGAATCTCCAAATGGTCTTGACTCAAACGAATCAGCTTGTAACACATGAAATGATGGTTGAACCTAGCCTATCCAATTTTGTAGATGAAGTATGAATGCTTGTTGAATCTTCTTGGCCTTAGGTTGTGTAATAGGTTCAGTTGGAACACCGTGATTCTTATTATCATCCCCCTCTTCAAAAGGATTCGTCCTCGAATTAGAAAAATATCACCTACATCAAAAGGACTCAACTCAGCAACATTGAAAGTAGAATGTATTCCATGATTCTTATCATCATCCCCCTCTTCAGGATTCGTCCTCGAATCAGAAAAATCATCACCTACATCAAAAGGATTCAACTTAGCAACATTGAAAGTAGAATGTATTGACGATTCTACGGGAACATCAATTTTATTGTTCCATGCAATAAAACGAGTCATTTTACTAAATATCTTATAGAGCATTTATAGTCAAATAAAGAATTAGGAATCCACCTATCTTCAGATCTACAGACCCACTCCCACTCCCAATTCAGCTATCCACGCTAACATTAAAATGAAAATTCAGCAGTAAAATTATTTACGCTAATTCATTGAAATTTTAAAAAGAAATCATCTCTAAATTTAGATAAGACAGTAAGTTATACTAATTGAATCAGGTGTGGTGAAGGTCGAACGAACACGTGACCTTCAAATCTTCAATATTAGATCTACAGACCCACTCCCACTCCCAATTCAGCTATCCACGCTAACATTAAAATGAAAATTAAGCAGTAAATATTTACGCTAATTCAATGAAATTTTTAAAAAAAATCATCTCTAAATTTACTGTTTGAATCAGATATTTAGCTAATTCATTGATATTTTAAAAAGAAATAATCACTAATTTTAAATTGAATAGGGAGGAGTCAAGTTATGTGACGGGAAACAGGTGCGGTGAACATGGATCGAACACGTGACCTTCAGATTTTTAGTCTGACGCTCTCAAAACTGAGTGATTTTCGCTAATATTTGAAAAAAAAATCATAAGTAAATGTATTTCTGCTAATTCATTATATTTTAAAAAGAAATAATCACTAGTTTTAGATTGAATAAAGTTATGCAACCAAGTGCAGGTGTGTTGAACGTGGAGATTAAACACGTGACCTTCAAACCTTTAGTTTGACACTCTCCCAATTGAGCTATCCCTAAACTTGAAGGGGGCAATGAATGCAGATTGAACACAAGACCTTACAATATTCAATCTAATTCTCTCCCAACTAAGCCATCCCAGATAACACGTGACCTTCAGATCTTCAGTTTGACGCTCTCCCAACTGAGCTATCCCCGCAATCATTAGAAATGAAAATTCATCAATAAAGATATTTTCACTGATTCATTGAGATTTTAAAAATAAATAATGACTAATTTTTTATTGAATAGTAAGATTATGCAAATAGAAACAGGTGCGGTGAACGTGGAGATTAAACAGGTGACCTTCAAATCTTAAATCTGACGCTCTCCAAACTGAGCTATCCCGGCTAACATTAAAAAAGAATGTTTTTAAGTAAAGGTATTTCCGCTAATTAATTGAAATTTTAAAAAGAAATGATCACTAATTTTAGATTGAATAGTCAAATTATGCAACATGAATCATGTGTGGTGAGCGTGGATCGAACACGAGACCTTCAAATCTTCAATCTAGCTCTCTCAACTGAGCTATCCACACTAATATTAAAAATGAAAATTCATCAGTAAAGGTATTTTCGCTACTTTATTGATTTTTAAATAGAAATAATCACTAATTTTTAATAAGATATTCAAGTTATCCAACTTGTATAAGGTGCAGTGAACTAGAATACTTTAGGTATTTCCGATAATTCATTGAGATTTCAGAAAGGAACAATGACTAATTTTAGATTGAATAGTCGGGTTATGCAACCAGAATCAGGTGCAGTGAACGTGGAGATCAAACACGTGACCTTCAAATCTTCAGTCTGACGCTCTCCCAACAGAGCTATCCCCGCTAATATTAAAAATGAAAATTCATAAGTAAAGGTATTTCCGCTAATTCATTATGTTTAAAAAAGAAATAATCACTAATTTTAGATTGAATAATCAAGTTATGTTTTTAGATTGTATAGTCAGGTAATAAACTTGTATTAGGTGCGTTGAACGTGGATAAAACACGTGTGACCTTCAAATCTTCAGTCTAACAATCTCCCAACTGAGCTACTCTTACTAACATTAAAAATGAATATTCATCAGTAAAGGTATTGGGTACACTTCTGGAAATTCAACAAAAGGCAATAGTATTAGACCGAGATGCCAGATTTAAATTTCAATTCTAGAAAATTCAACAAATGTCATTGGGTATGCAGTTGTAGTATGACATTCCACCCATAAATAGATGGTCAAACAGAAATGCTCAAGCAAATATTGGAAGACATGTTGAGAGTATATGTGATGGATTTTGCAGGAACCTCGGATGAGTACCTACCCCTTATGAAATTCGCTTATAATAATACTTGTCAAGCCACCATACAAATGGCCACATACAAGGTTCTCTATGGACGAAGATTTTAATCCCCTATCTTTTGGGAAGAAGGGGGGCAAACGACAACTATTGGGCCAGAGCTGGTGTAAATTACGAACGCCACAGTCCAGAAGATTAAAGCTAGGATACAAACCGCACAAANAAATCTGACGCTCTCCAAACTGAGCTATCCCGGCTAACATTAAAAAAGAATGTTTTTAAGTAAAGGTATTTCCGCTAATTAATTGAAATTTTAAAAAGAAATGATCACTAATTTTAGATTGAATAGTCAAATTATGCAACATGAATCATGTGTGGTGAGCGTGGATCGAACACGAGACCTTCAAATCTTCAATCTAGCTCTCTCAACTGAGCTATCCACACTAATATTAAAAATGAAAATTCATCANCCCTTTGAGATATTAGAAAGGATTGGATCTGTGGCCTATAGAATCAGGCAATGCCCACACTTGTGTGTAGTATATAATATCTTTCATGTATCTATACTACGGAAGTATACCCTAGATCGTTCGCACGTACTGGCTCATGAAACTCTCTTCTTGAGAGATGACCTAACCTATAAAGAAGACCCGATTCAAATAATAGACAAGAAAGTCAAATGATTGAGAAACAAGGAAATCTCTCTTGTTAAGGTCCTATGGAAGAATCATAAAGTAGAAGAAGCCACTTGGGAAACAGAAGGCAAATAAGAACCTTGTACCCTGACCTATTTTAGAATAAGCACTTTCGATGACCGAAAGTTTTAAACTCAAGGTCTCCAATAAGAGACGGTGTATAATCCCTACTAGGTTGTATCTAGAAGCAAATAACATTTAAAATTGAAAAAACATCAAGAAAATGGTACTTTTTCTAATTTTTATAAACTTCCCGAGTCATTTAATTTTTTATAGAATAAGAATTACAAGGTGCTTAAAAAAGGAAGGCTCCAATTGAAGAAGACTTTTGGCAGAAGATTCAGAAAAATCAAGAATGAAATTATAGAAATTCTAGACGTTTCAAGGGTAGTGGAAAATCCGTCTATAAATTATGAATTAGGGTAGACTATTAGGGGCAAGAAGCAAGCTTAATCGAGTACCCAATCGAGAGATACAAGTTTTTTGTTTTGGGGTATCGTGTTCATGGGTTTACCTCGAATTCGAGAACTATAGTCCACTATTCATTTCCAAACTTGTTCCTGCACCTTCTAAAAAAGTTTACCCATAAGTTTGGTGAAGGAAAGAGGTCCTCAAAGTGCTAGTAGGTTTCTACACGAATTAGTCCACGTTAGGTTACCCTTTAATGTTTTCCTAAACTAAAACCTCAACTCCTAAAGCCTAACCCATGACATTATGTATAAACCTAGGTTCATCAATAATCCATGTACCAAGTACCTAGAACTATGTGAATAACATGCTAAATAAGTTGCTAGGATCCATACCCATAAGTAATCATTATCTGCATTACGATGTGTACTAAAAGTCCCCTATTCCTCTTTAGGTAGGATGTCCTGCAATATGTATCATGAGCTGGATGTTATGATAGGCCTACCTTTCCCATCATCTAAACGAGATGTCTTGCACCACGATTTATCAGTAGGATTACATGATTATGACGACACCACTCATGTGTTCATGGGGAGAAAATTGAAGGTTATTTTAAGGGAAGGTTTTTCAGGATCAATATATGATACATGACACGATGACCTCTAAGTTCTATGATCCTGAAAACATAACAAGAAGTAATATCTTAGCTTAAGGTCACGATTAAGAACCTACTAGTAGGCTACTTACTAAGTTTACTCACTCCATGTTTATCATTTTTTTTCAAGTAACTAAGAGTTGGTCGTGGATGAGAGCGGACTTTGGAGTGTGGGACATGGACTAGCTTCTATTTTTAATCTAGTATATTTTGTTCTTCTTTTGAGTCTGTTCTTATTTTGTGTTTATAACGAGTCTGTATATGTAAAACCCCAAAAATAAAGGAAATTAGCTCCCATAAAAATAAGCCACTCATGAAAGACCCAAAGGATAGAAAGGAAAAAAATTAAAGGATTAAGCAAGAACAAAGGACTTAGTCAAGTCGCTCGTGTACACTAACAAGTGATTTCAAGGAGTTAAAAGGCCTTTTCAAGAGGATTGGAAAGGAAAAAGTAAATGAAAAGGGCAAAAAAGTCATTTTATCAATTATCAAGAATCTTTCCGGATTTGTAATTCCTTATCTAGAAAGAATCTCAAGATTCAAAATAAGCCAAAAATGATCAAAAAGCCATAAGGAATTTGTAGAAAAATTATGGATTTTTTTTTAGAAAAATAATAATAAAATATTCGAAAAGTGGCAAATTACCAAAATACCACTAGAAGAATGGATAATTACAGAAATGCCACTCTAATTAGAATCAGAGCATCTACCGTTACCATCTGAGCAAAATCCTTTGAACTCAAATTTCAATCGTCGGATCTGCTCCGAAATTTGATATGATCTAGAACGAACACGAACGGATCATCACATCCAACGACTAGTATTCAAAGCCAAGGTCGGTAAGGATATGATCGGAGTTGATATCTCCGAAAAATTATCCAGAAAGTTCGATCTCTAAATAATGAAGATTCTGGAGCTCTCAATTTCGGTTTAAGCTCCCCCTATAATGTCTGAACTATGAGCAACAATACGGAATAAGAATCGAGAAAGGTCGATCCTGCAATTGAAGGCAATAAGCGCTTAGATTGTGGGTCTCTTACTCTCAGATTTCTTCAAAATTCGAGAGTAATCCTCCACCATTTCTCTTCAAACTTCTAAATAACGAAGAATCTGAAGCTCTCAATGTCGGTTTAAGCTCCTCCTATAAAGTCTGAAGTAGGAGCAACAATACAAAATAAGAATTGAGAAAGGTCGATCCCCCAATTGAAGGCTATAAGCGTTTAGATTGTGGGTCTCCTACTCTCAGATTTCTTCCAAATTCGAGAGCAATCCTCCACCACTTCTCTTCAAACTTATTCCTACCGTTTCTCAATAAGATTACCCACAAGTTCTATGAAGGAATAGAGTGCTGAAAGTGCCTAGAAACCATTCCCCCAATTCAATCAGCCATTGAAGAACTTCAAGAAAAACTTTAAAATCCAATTCGAGGATGCACGATGATTCGTCGAGCAAGAATGATTCCAATCAGTTTCTGCACCTCCAAGGAATGCTTCCATAGAAGACCACGAAAAAAAATAACCTCGAGAGCGTGTCGAATTGAAAGAAATAGGTTTCGAAATTAAATTGGGATAAGAGTCGAATTCCTATCTATGATCTCTTTTCCTTCAAGTTAAGGATTCCTCTAGCTTCAGAGGAAGAGGTTGAGTAAACTTGATGAAGGAATCGAGAGATGAAACATCATAGAACAAGCTACCCAAGAGATCAAAAATCTGGCGTTTCGAGTGAGTTGTATACCGAGAACAATTTTTTGAAATTAAGGTCTTACACTCAAAGACGTTCCTCCAAACCAATTCCTTTAGCCTGAAGAAAGGATATGGAAGATGTTCACTAAAGAAATAGGGCCTTTAAACCCCTAGAATCGGCTACCCAATAAGAAATTTTTTGTTTTATCTCCAGCGATAAATTAGATTTTGGATGAACTTTGGAAGCGAATATCTTAGGCTACGATCCACGAGAAGGTATCAAATCAAATCCCTAGCCCTTCATTGTAAAACCCAACTTTAAGTCTCACGAAGAAATCGAGGAGAGAAACGCTGTAAATGTGGCTGTACAGGCCGAGGTTATTATTGGTATCAAACCAATAACAATTCATATAAGCTAAATCTTCCAATTGATAATTAGGCCAAAGAAAGAACTTGAATATATTTTTATATCTATTAACATGTTTGCTACTTTTATCTAAAACTTGATCACTAGTTTTTCTTATTTGCATTGTTAAATTATGTATTTCTATGGATATCATTTCTATTTCTAGAATTGAAACAAAAACATGTGGATAAATTTCAAATATTGAGACGCATAAAAGATATGGACCAGCAACTAAAAATGATAGATCCACCACAAGGTATTTGGTGTAGTGGTATGATTCTTGCTTCGGATGCGAGAGGTCTCCAAGTTTAATTCTCAAAATGCCCCCAACAGTTATATCAAATTGAAGCATTCAATGTAATAAGATTTGAAATAGGTTTTTTAAACTTGAACAAAGAAGTAATTCAGATGGACATTTGGAAAGAAAAAAAAAAAGAAGTTATATTTAATTATAATTTACAAGTGTCTTTATAACATGTTAATGGAAGAGAGAAAACAACAAGAATAAACAAAGGAAATTTGTGTACGTACGATTCTCTTCAAATCTTGGAAACTATGAGGATTCCTCTCCTTTCTTGACATAAAGACTTACTTTTTCGGGACTTGGATCATAAACAGTCATCTAATCTTACTCCTACTCCCTTCTCTAAGAATCAACATAGCATAATCATTCCATGAAGGCCGAGGAGTCTTATAAAAGAAGATGAGAGTACCACTTTCAAACCATGATTTGAAAGTAGAGTAGTTGTGGTGAATATAGATTGACAATTATAGCCTTCAAACAAAAACTAGAGTAGTTGTGGTAAACGAGATAGAAACTCTTGTGTTCATCCATAATATACAACCACTACCTAAATTATGACCTAAAAATTTGAAAACATAAGTTGTAGTTGAAAATTACATAAAACAATCCCCTAAATCCATTATGACCTAAAAATTTGAAAACATAAGTTGTAGTTGAAAATTACATAAAACAATCCCCTAAATCCGAGAACTCGTGTCCAATTAATAAATCCTAAAGATAGTAGCTAACGTAGAGTAATTGAAGCTCCACATGAAGTAATTTAAAGTTCCAGTTACTTAACTAAAGTTTATCTCTTCTTTAATGAAGCATGAGTTTCACTTAAGTTCATGAAATATTTATAGACTCCAACTCTTAATACTATTAATGCAATTATATTTCATATGAGTTTGTCATAAATCAAACTATGGTACATTAAATACAACTTCATTTTCTTGTCATACGAAGCAAAATAGAAGAATTAAATCAAACAAACTGATTAACTGAGCTGAATAAATCCAACCCAACAAAAATTGATTAGTTTGATTCATTTGTTGGGTTGTAGTTTATTTGATAACACTTGCATATTAGAACAATTCAATATTACATGCCTTACTACTAGACCATTAACTTTTTGTTTTATAGTTCCACAACCGCTCAAGAAAATAAATTTCAAACTTTAGAGAAAAAAATATTTTGAGTTGGAGATAAAAATGTTGCATTGTTTTAGAAAGGACATTTGGTCTAGTGGTATGATTCTTTCTTAAGGTGCGAAAGGTCTTGAGTTAGTAATTAACATCTATTCTTTTCTCACTCTAGTAATTAATCTTCTCTCTACAGTAATTAAATTCTAAAACTTACACTCTAGAAGTCACTCTAGTTTTTTTTCTTCTCTCTACGGTAATTAAATTCTAAAACTTACACTCTAGAAGTCACTCTAGTTTTTTTTTCTTCTCTCTACGGTAATTAAATTCTAAAACTTACACTCTAGAAGTCACTCTAGTTTTTTTTTCTTCTCTACAGTAATTAAATTCTAAAACTTACACTCTAGAAATCACTCTAGTTTTTTTTTCTTCTCTACAGTAATTAAATTCTAAAACTTACACTCTAGAAACTCTAGTAATTAACTTCTATTCTCTAAAAGTCACTCTAGTAATTAACTTCTATTCTTTTTTCTTCTCTCTACAGTAATTAACTTTTAAAACTTACACTCTAGTAATTAACTTCTATTCTTTTTTAATTAACTTCTATTTACTTGTGTACTCCTAAAACTTACACTCTAGTAATTAACTTCTACTATTTTCTCTTCTCTCTACCGTAATTAACTTCTAAAACTTACACTCTAGTAATTAACTTTTGTTCTTTTTTCTTCTTTCTTAACTTCTATTCTTCTCTCTACCGTAATTAACTTCTAAAACTTACACTCTAGAAATCACTCTATTAATTAACTTCTTTTCTTTTTTCTTCTTTTTACAGTAATTAACTTCTAAAACATACATTCTCGAATTCACTCTAGTAATTAACTTCTATTCTTTTTTCTTCTCTCTACAGTAATTAACTTTTAAAACTTACACTCTAGTAATTACCTTCTATTCTTTTTTAATTAACTTCTATTTACTTGTGTACTCCTAAAACTTATACTCTAGTAATTAACTTCTACTATTTTCTATTCTCTCTACCGTAATTAACTTCTAAAACTTACACTCTAGTAATTAACTTTTGTTCTTTTTTCTTCTTTCTTAACTTCTATTCTTCTCTCTACAGTAATTAACTTCTAAAACTTACACTCTAGAAATCACTCTATTAATTAACTTCTTTTCTTTTTTCTTCTTTCTACAGTAATTAACTTCTAAAACTTACACTCTCGAATTCACTCTAGTAATTAACTTCTATTCTTTTTTCTTCTCTCTACAGTAATTAGCTTCTAAAACTTACACTCTAATAATTAACTTCTATTGTTTTTTAATTAACTTCTATTTACTTGTGTACTCTTAAAACTTACACTTTAGTAGTTAACTTCTATCTTTTTTCTTCTCTCTACAGTAATTAACTTCTAAAACTTACACTCTAGAAGTCACTCTAGTAATTAACTTCTATTCTTTTTTCTTCACTTTACAGTCATTAACTTCTAAAACTTACACTCTAGAAGTCATTCTAGTAATTAACTTCTATTATTTTTTCTTCTCTCTAGAGTAATTAACTTCTAAAACTTACACTCTAGAAGTCATTCTAGTAATTAACTTCTATTATTTTTTCTTCTCTCTAGAGTAATTAACTTCTAAAACTTACACTCTAGAAGTCATTCTAGTAATTAACTTCTATTATTTTTTCTTCTCTCTAGAGTAATTAACTTCTAAAACTTACACTCTAGAAGTCACTCTAGTAATTAACTTCTATTATTTTCTCTTCTCTTTACAGTAATTAACTTCAAAAACTTACACTCTAGTAATTAACTTTTATTATTTTTTATTATCTCTTAACTTCTATTTTCTCTTTATAGTAACTAACTTCTAAAACTTTTATTCTTTTTTCTTCTCTCTTAACTTCTATTCTTTTCTTTACAGTAACTAACTTCTAAAACTTACACGCTAGAAGTCACTCTATAATTAACTTCTTTTCTTTTTTCTTATCTCTACCGTAATTAACTTCTTTTCTTTTTTCTTTATCTCTACTGTAATTAACTTCTAAAACTTACACTCTAGTAATTAACTTCCATTTACTTGTGTACTCCTAAAACTTACACTCTAGTAATTAACTTCTATTCTTTTTTTTTTCTCTCTACAGTAATTAACTTCTAAAACTTATACTCTAGTAATTAACTTCTACTATTTTCTCTTCTCTCTACCGTAATTAAGTTCTAAAACTTACACTCTAGAAGTCACTCTAGTAATTAACTTCTATTATTTTTTCTTCTCCTACACTAATTAACTTCTAAAACTTACACTCTAGTAATTAACTTCTATTCTTTTTTCTTCTCTATACAGTAATTAACTTCTAAAACTTATACTCTAGTAATTAACTTCTATTCTTTTTTCTTCTCTCTACAGTAATTAACTTCTATTCTTTTTTCTTCTCTTTACCGTAATTAACTTCTATTCTCTACAGTAATTAACTTATATTCTTTTTCTACCTACAATAATTAACTTCTATTCTTTTTTCTTCTCTCTACAGTAATTAACTTCTATTCTCTACAGCAATTAACTTATATTCTTCTTCTCTCTGCAGTAATTAACTTCGGTTCTTTTTTTCTTCTCTCTACAGTAATTAACTTCTATTCTCTACAGCAATTAACTTATATTCTTCTTCTCTCTGCAGTAATTAACTTCGGTTCTTTTTTTCTTCTCTCTACAGTAATTAACTTCTATTCGTTTTTCTTCTCTCTATAGTAATTAACTTCTATTCTTTTTTCTTCTCTCTATAGTAATTAACTTCTATTCTTTTTTCTTCTCTCTACAGTAATTAACTTCTATTCTTTTTTCTTCTCTCTATAGTAATTATCACAAACCCTATGTAATAATTGCTCATATATTTCATTAACAAAGAAAATAAATGAAATAATGATGATATATTCCATAAACAACTTAATATATAATCCATAATAAGGGCATTTGGTCTAGTGGTATGATTCTTATTTTGGGTGCAAGAGGTCTCGAGTTCGATTCTCGAAATGCCCCTCCAAAAGAAAAAAATCAGAATTTTGAAAGGAAAAAAAAAACAAAAAAATGCAAAGGAATGCATGGCAATGCACAACTTCAACTTATATAAATTTCATATATTGAGGCATTTGGTCTAAGTGGTATAATTCATATATTGAGACATTTGGTCTAAGTGGTATAATTATCGGTTTTGGGTGTGAGAGTTCGATTCTTAAAATGCCCCCAACCATATTATATCAAAATGAATTATGCAAGATAATATGATTTAAAATGGGGTTTTTAAACATTGAACCTAGAAGATGAGAATAGAGAATGAAACAATGAAACATATTCTTCGAAGAATAAAGATCGTCCGGCTAATCTATTGTATTCTTTCTAGGAACTTTTCAGTCAAGTTGAGAATAGAGAATGAAACATATTCTTGGAAGAATAAAGATCGTCTCGAGCCGGACTTTAAAAAGAGCATTACACAAATTGTTCTATTGTATTCTTTCTAGGAACTTTTCAGTCAAGATGAGAATAGAGAATGAAACATATTCTTGGAAGAATAAAGATCGTCTCGAGCCGGACTTTAAAAAGAGTATTACACAAATTGTTCTATTGTATTCTTTCTAGTAACTTTTCAGTCAAGATGAGAATAGAGAATGAAACATATTCTTGGAAGAATAAAGATCGTCTCGAGCCTGACTTTAAAAAGAGCATTACACAAATTGTTCTATTGTATTCTTTCTAAGAACTTTTCAGTCAAATAGGTCATCTGTTGTCACAATCCTTTTGAAGGAAGATGCGTCCAAATAACCGATGAAGAAGTTTCAGAGAGCCATAGGTTCGAATCCTGTCACCTTAATGTGGTATTCTCAAGGGCCGAAGTGCAAAGCCCCGTAGTCTATCCGTGGTCAGGAAAGTCACCTTAATGTGGTATTCTCAAGGGCCGAAGTGCAAAGCCCCGTAGTCTATCCGTGGTCAGGAAAGCAGGCACGTTGTCCGCTGTCGTCACATAGGTCATCTGTCGTCACAATCCTTTTAAGAAAGATGCGCCCAAATAACCGATGAAGAAGTTTCAGAGAGCCATAGGTTCGAATCCTGTCACCTAAGAAAGATGCGCCCAAATAACCGATGAAGAAGTTTCAGAGAGCCATAGGTTCGAATCCTGTCACCTTGATGTGATGCGCCCAAATAACCGATGAAGAAGTTTCAGAGAGCCATAGGTTCGAATCCTGTCACCTTGATGTTGTATTCTCTGGGGCCGAAGTGCAAAGCCCCATAGCCTATTCGTGGTCCGGAAGGCAGGCGAACCGTGCACATTGAAAAAAAAAAAGATCTCTTTTTCTATCACACGTAGAATTGTCATTCTTTTGTCTTTTGAAACCCCTTACCTTATCAGTCATCAGGCATGTTTTTGGTATCATATATCGAGATAATTATTATGAAAAAGCTATTCCACTAGTGTGACTTAGATACCCTTTTTTGGTGGTATCGGTCATGCTATTTAAATAGCCTGAAGTCATCATAGCCTCTCCACCGGTTCCGAAGACTCCTTCGGCATCAATGTGCTCCAATGAAAGAGATCAGACCCTTTCCTGAACTAGAACCGGGCACAAAACGCCGAGGAGAAAGTCGAAAGCAAGCTCTTTTTGCATATACACAATCTCGAAACCCAATTAGCTCACGTACTATCTCCTCAAGCCTGGCGAGTACGAGTGCTTGGTAAGAGCGAATGTCGAATGAGAAAGACATTCGATTACGGCAAAATTCGCAACTACCAAAGTGCACTAAACCTAGTAGAGATCTTCGACTTAACGATAATGGAACTTCAAGCCCATTTAATCAATCCTCTTTGTACCTTATTGTTGATCGAATTGGATGCACGCCAGGACTAAATTCTCTCTCAGTCACCCAGAGATGAAAGGAAGATCAGAACCGAAGTGTACGAATCGAAGAGAAAGTGGATCTGAGTTCTACATGGTTTCATTTTCAAAAGCTTCGCTTGCCTACGGTACTTTATTGAGGATGTGCAACAATACGGTCATCTCTCAGCCATGTATAGAGAATTCCTTGATCATTTCCTTGGCGGATAACACAAATGAAATCGCTTCCTTGACCACCCATCTTATGAGTTCATTCTTGTCTTGTTGGTTTGTTGTACTATTCTATACCTCTCTCGATTGATAGAAAGACGTTCGGGAGCTGGGAGGGCCTATCGTGAGGGAACTTTCCTTTTCATGGTAGGCAAAGGTAAAGCGGGAGCTGCATATGTCCACAGTGATCAAGGCAGAGCGACTCCTTCTTTAAAAGTTGTTGGTTTTATCGAAACTATTAGATCCGCTTTCGCTAAAGAAAAAATAGGAGGTCTTGATTTGGCCGATGTCGATTCATATGGCAATGTGGACTCGACTAAGGATGAGGATTTCGCTTTTCATACTGCTGCTATGAACCGAAAGAGCTGGTAAGCTATCTCGCTAAACGAAAGGAAAAAGCACGTACACGTTGACCTTGTTACAAGGGGCGGGGGCCAGCCAAAGAAGGTTAGTCAGACTAGGTAAGGACCCTTGATCCGATTCAGCTAGGTTCTTCCATGCGAGAATGTATGCGTATCGGTATCCTCTTTAGGACCGGTTGCTTCCTCTTTTTGTTTATACGTTTGGAGAAACCTGCTAAGCCCGCCTTTCTTACCAGGCGTGATTCAATCTTTCAGCTCAAACTTTCCTATCGTTCGACGGAAAAGGTAGAAGTACGACTACCTTTTCCTTTTCTTGCCCGAGCAAAGGCATCATTCAGTTTCTACCAAAAAGTTCGCTATCTATTAGTTGTCATAATCGAATGTATTTCTCATTTCATGTTAGCTCCTTCAAGAGCTTCCTGGTCCGTAGTAGACGAAACCATGGACTTCTATCAGACTTATAGCATTGCCTGGTGAGCTCGTTGTTGAGGGTTGGCCTTACAGGAGATCGAGCAGCCTTTCTTTCCCTACCTAGTATGCTTTCCTGCTTATCATGCAACTAGCCAACTAGCCAAAGAGAGAGGGAGAGGGATCATGTCAATCAATTTATATGTGCATTTTGTCCGTCCTGTACTTGCCTGCTTAGCTTTCTTAGCCAACATTTTCGGTTTCCCCCGAACCAAGAGGTCCTGCTTATCCATACCCAATAGTCACACTTTCAGCCGAAAGACTGATTTTTTTCATAAAGTCGGTTCATAGATCAAGAAATAATGAAGCTGCTTACAGGGATGGTTACGCGATACATCTTTTCATATTCGCCTTTTCTTTAACCCTGCTATCAACCTAGCCATTCTCGCTTGTTGCTTTAAGGGGTCTCCCCACTGTAGATGACTAGGATTGGTTCTCGCGTCCCTGTGCCAAAAAGGATGGGCGAGATTGGTTTGAGTGTTCATCAATTGAGTGGATCCATATGCTCCGGGGGGGGTGAGACGAGGTGTAGCGCAGTCTAGTCAGCGCATCTGTTTTGAGTATGTTGTCCGCTAAAGGTTTTAGGAAAGGGGGTACAAATTTTCTACATAGGTCATCTGTGGTCACAATGCTTTTAAGGAAGATGCTCCCAAATAATCGGTGAACAATAGCCTTTAAAGAAGTTTCAGAGAGTAAGAAGAGGCAGAACAGAGAATAGGAGTGAGTCGTGCAAGGAAGAAGGAACTAGTAGGTTTAATTTGGGTTCGTTTGAACTAAAAAACGAACCAAAATTTAAGACTCACTAGCCCAAAGTCCATATGTGGTAAAAAAAAAAAAAAAAAAAACCTTCCGTGGCCCAACCCTTATTCACAGTCCGCATCCAACCATTTCTTTTTCAACCTACACGTATGCTCCAGGCCAAACTCACGTAACTAGTCAGAAGATGTGGTCCACAACTGAATGGAAGACAAGTGTCACAATCGCACTCTTGTAGTAGTGAGACAATGATTATGTGACATTTGTTCTAATCCAATGAACAAGTCAAACATGCAAAATTTAGACTGAACGAACAATAGCAGTGTATGCTCGAATCACGTTTAGAAGAAATATTTTAGAAAACGTGAGCGAGGAAATACGTTAAAAACAATTTCAAATAAAGCAATGTTATAAGCTAAAAGTGAAGAAACAACAACTGGTCACGTTCTCCTATAGTACATTTTGGGACATTTTAGTCCTGATGGGTGTAGATATGATTTTGAGGACTAATCATACACCCCGTATTGGCACAACAATAATAGTAAAGGCCTATATAAGATGAAAGCAAGTAAAACGTGTTTGGAATGAGCATGCCACCATGAACCACAAATCGTTTACAAGAATAGCTGAGACATCTAACATGCGGCCACAGGCAACATGCCTCAACCAATCATGACTGCGACATCTGCCCTTACACAATTTTTTAATATCTCTATCAACCGGCTCTTCATAAACTCAACGTTGTATGATGAGGCTGACTTTAGGTCTCGCGACGCGCTTCTAGCTGATCTCAGTATTGAGGAGTCTTTTCCAACCTACTAGGAGCTATTGAAAATCACTTCTCGGTTTGTTAACTATTCAAGCATTAATGACACGTGCAAGGATCACTGGGCATGTGTCGTCATAGATAAATCAAGTCGTCCGACTTAGCCGATAGTAAGGCCATTTACTTGGTTGGTCTTGGCCGACATTTTCTCTAAACTCAAGTACGTTTGAATTTTGTCTCTCAAAGTTACTCCAAGTGTCGTCAGGAGTTGTTTCCTATTAAAACGTCCATCTCGCTTCGTTAGTGATTTACATTTCTAATCTAATTTAATTTGAACTTAAAAAATAAGACATTATACTGACCTTAAATATTTGTATTAGAGTAAAAATAAGCTTCAGAAGGGAAAAAAATGCAAAGGACGCTGTCAGAATGTCAAACCGAGCCTAATACTCAATTTTTGAGCCTAGGACTCCGAGATGCTGAGCTGAAGGAGCCGGTGTATGCAACAGTGACTTTGTCGCTGAAGGACATTGATATATGTGCAGGTTGTGAAGTGGTTCGAGGCGCGGGTCTTGAATGTTCATGTGGGCGCGCAAGTCTGTGTAGTGGATCCGTGGGTTCGGCTGTGTTTTGTGTATTTGGTCTTGAATGTGGGTTTTTGGGCAAACCACAGAGGAACTAGACTACTGGACTCGTTGTTGGTGGGTATCTTGTTGTTGTGTTCGGTATCTGGTTACTAGGCCAAACTGGGTATGGGGTTGCTTGACTGGAATGAAGTTGCGGGTATTCGAGTTTAGGTCCTAGCAGGTGGACTTCGTCTTCTCCTTTCTTCATCCCTTCGTATCAAAACTCGTTGTGTACATCCTGTTTCTTCTCCTTCATTTTCATGGTGTTAACCGTCTTTGTACGTTTGATCCTACCCCTCTATCTCGCTTGTGTTGTGTACATTGGATCCCATAGTCGTCACCTCGACATTGTCATTTGTGCAGAGGTGCCTTACCTTTACCTACAAAATAAGAGCAATGCAGTACTTCTCTACTCACGACTTACATACACACACATTTGCTCCCAGGCTTCAACTAGCATACACTCACCATGGAGAGAAGGGAGTGCACATAGTATTATGGTGTATATAATATCGTATCATAACATCATTGTGAACATAAATGTCATAAGGTACGTGTCCGTACTAATCATGACGGGAGGTACCGCTCACACTTCAAACAATTCATATAAACCAAATAGTAGTGAAGCCACTTACATGAGCCAACTTCAAACCATTCGAGTGCTACATTTTAATGGTTTATCGCATAAGCCAACTTTTAACGCACCTTGTGGTTAACAGCCACACGCTTTAACCAACTGAGCTATTCTACCTAATTATTTGTAATAGCTCATGCCCACCACACCCTTATAAAGAATGTTTCATCCCCTCTCCAACCAATGTTGGATCTCATAATCCACCCTTCTTGGGGGCCCAACATCCTCGCTGGCACAACACTTGGTGACTAAATCTAATAGCTTTTGTAATAGCCCAAACCCACCACTAGCAAATATATTCCTCTTTTGCCTATTACGTATCGTCATCACCTCAAAATTCTAAAACGAGTCTACTAGGGAGAGGTTTCCACACTCTTCTAATAAATGCTTCGTTCCCATTTCCAGCCACTACAAAATATTGTCCATTTTTGCCCGTAACAAATTGTCGTCAGAATCACAGTTTTAAAACACGCTACTAGAGAGATGTTTACAGACACTTATAAGTTATTCTTCATTCTCCTCTCAAACCAATGTTGGATAGGAGGGCATGGATTCAAATCCTACTTCCGAAACCTCAAATAAAGGTAAAATTAAAATACAATGGCATATCATTATTGAAATCAATTGAACTCCCTGGAGATTTAAAATTGTCACGACATGATTTTCCAAGCATCTAAAAAAGTTAGTGTTCTTCAAGTTTACCCTTACGCCCGAATCCCGAGAATCCACGCACATGTGCCACGTTCCATCTTTCTTTGGCATCAATAAGACTGGTACAGAACATGGACTCAAATTCTCTCGTATATAGCCCTTCTCATCGAGCTCCCCAACTTGCCTCTGAATTTCTTTAGTCTTAGTTGGGTTTTCTCTATAAGCTGGCCTATTAGGAATGATTGCACCCGTTATAAAAATCTATTTTATGTTCAATATCTCTAATGAGAGGTAATCTTTTAGGTACTTCATCTTGGAATACATTCTCAAATTCTTGTAAAAGAGATTGAAACATACAAGGCAAATAAAAATTGTTATCGTTAGAGACCAATCATCCTTACTTGTACATAAGTATAAAGACGATTTTTGTGCAAACATTCGGCTTTTAACCTCTCCAACTCTAGCCAAACAACTCATTTTCTTTCTTTTTTTTTTTTTTTTCAATTTCATTATTCTTTTAAAAAATTTTAAGCTTTCAATTTCTCCTCATTCTCTTAGATTACTTCTTCAACTAGCTCATCTTGGTCACTTTCCACACTATGTAAGACAACTTGTCCATTCTTTATGATCATGAGTCAATTGTTAGGACAATCAATCTCCACTTCCTCTTTACCCTTGGATGTCTCATCTTTGTTCTTTTTTTCAATCTCATACTTGCCTCTAACATTGAAATTTATCCTTTCAATAGTTGCATTTTTTTTCCAAGTGTTGTAGTAATAGACTTAGAAATAGCATACCTATTGGAGTTCTCCTTCTCCCAAGCTAGTTGCCCTGCGATTTTAATGGCAAGGTATAACAATTTTTGTATATCAAAGTATGCTTGCCTATCCACTTAGTGAGCAAGTTTTCAAGTCATCCCATCGAGGAATCTAGCCATGGTATCATCTTCGTCTTTATGAATGCATGCTCTATTCATAAGGACCTCCATTTCTGTGTAATATTCTTCAATACTTTTGGATCCCTGTAGCAGAATCTAGAGTTTTTGCTTGAGTACTCGAGAATAATGCTTCGTGATGTAACTTTTTCTCATTAATGTCTTCAATTCCTCCCACGTTTCAATTGGTTCTTCATAATTTCTCCTCCACTCTATTTTCAACGATGTCCACCATATATTAGTGTAATCAAAAAATTCAGCCACAACAAGCTTCAATTTTCTTTCTTCACTAAAATTGTTGCAATCGAAAACATGCTCAATTTTTTCTCTCACATTGCAAATCCTCTTCTAGATCAGATCTCCCATAAAAAGTTGAAATTTTCAGCTTTACCCCCAACTCCTCTTTCTTCTCCTCTCTCATGTTCCTACTCTACTCCGTCTCAATTCTTTTTTGTGCTAAAATTTCTCTACCCCTTCTTCTGACTCTTTCTCTTCCACCCCTAGGACTATGTCCCGCTAAAAGAGTGACATTGTCATCTTCTTCATTTTCAACTTCTTCATTCGAGAGTACTTCCCTTCCTCGAAGATTGCCTAAGGCTATTTCAATTTACTCCATCCTGTTTGTTGATGTACTAATAACTTGATTTAAACGAGTAATAGTTCTGACTTGTGCTTCTCTCCACCTAGCTTCATTGATCTCCCCTCAATTTCCTTTGTCTTAGTTCATGATTGTACAAACAATAGTTAAATATGTTTAGGATCTCACATACACAACTCACTAATTTTACTCAGGGAAACTCGTGTTTATTACACACAAAGTTAGGCATTTTGGGAAAGTGACTAAATTATGATCAAGGTATGCTAATACATGGATAAAACAAGTCTGATAATAGGAAGCTATTCAATGAAATCAAGATAAGTTAATTATGAAATAACAGCAAAATAAAAACAAAAAATAAACAAAGAAGAAGGGCACAAATATATTTTTGGATTGAATTGCATACTGAAGAAAAAGGAATTCCAAAGATAATGGTGGTGTAGATTTGAGAACAACTAACTTTCCTTCTTATAAAATATTGTAAAATTTAGAAGTTATCTTCACATCTAAATGATGAGGAAAAAAAATATCAAACACAAATATTCCAGATTTAGATGGAGTAAGAAAGAATGTGAATAGAAGATTATTTGATCTTGAAATAAAGATATAAATGGTCTAAAATAACTGGTAAGGAACATTTATAATAAACAAATATGATAAGGATTTCTATTTTTGTTTTTTTTTTCAACCTCTAAATATGATCTTCAAAAAGAAAATAAGAACAAGGTCAAAAGATGATGAAGAGGATGGAAATGGCCGCAAGAAATAAATGGACAGATTTGAAGAAAAGAAAAACATAAACGAATCAACAAGAGATGAAATCAATTCTAGAATATGCCACATAGATGCAACCTAGGCTCTGATACCAAATTGATTAGGCAACCCTAGTCATCAACCCAACCATCAAATTTAGTTGAAGCAAAAAACCTTGAATCAAGAAATTAACTAATTCTCCACACTTTTGTTTTTGTATTTTTTTTAGTTTTTTAATTTTTTTTTTCTTTAGTAGGGTTTGATCTTCTTGTTAGATATTGGCCAACTATTCTTAAGTGGCAAGTCACTAGTCATCTCATCTTTCAGGAGTCATATGTCATATAGTCATATATTGCATATTCGTCAACTCACCTACTGGAACTTGAATCGATAGTAGGGAAAATGGTAAGAGCATGACTAAATTACCTCATTTCTGGTATGCTTAGAAGAGTTAAATTGCATGACACCAATGGCCGGGAATAGCTTAGATAATCTAAATAGGGCACAACGGTAATAATTCAATTTTGAAAATTTCAAAGCACAACTATAATAACTCAATTTTCAAGGCTTCAAATCATTTTTCATGATACAAAGAAAAAAATTGATAAAAATTGTTACGAGATTCGAAAAATAAGGACAACTACTCGTAACACATAGAACTGACCTGACAAAGAAAAAAATTGATAAAAATTGAAACGAGATTTGAAAACTAAGGACAACAACTCGTAACACATAGAACTGACGGCTCGAGACGACCCTCCTCTGTGACCTTAACTAACAATTAGTGATCCCCGAAAAAGGAAAAGTAATATATAGTGCAACTAAATAAGTAACCTACTTGTAGGTGGTAATCGAATCCTTGGTCGAGCAAGTTGCCACGAATTTTTCTCTATGTTATAGAAAGTTCAGGTGTAGATTATATGTAACGACCCTAGCTTTCTAGGGACCTAGAGTCACTAGAATATGCATCATGTAACAGCTTTATGCGAAAATATTTTTTACATTATGTTTTCGTATCGAAAGTACCCCTTAAAAATAACTCAACATTATTATTAAGGATGCTAGATTAAGACTATGCAATAATGTTAGGAATCATGAACCTCCATAATTATATGACATGGTCCATTTTGGTTGAAGGGTTAAATTTTTCCACATGCTAAAATGGAATGATTCATTCCCATTGCTAAAAAAAGAGCTTGAACCTCCCCAACCTTATCGTTAACCATCATATGCTCTAACCAACTGAACTATTCCAAAAAATTATGAGTATTAGCCTAGATATTGTCTATTTTGGCTCGTTACATATCGTCGTCAACCGCACGGTTTTAAAATGCGTCTAATAGTGAGAGATTTCCACATCTTATAAGAAATGTTTCATCCCCTCCCCAACCGATGTGAGATTTCACAATCCACCCCCTTGTGTTCCCAGTAATCTCGTTGGCACACCACCCGATGACTAGCTCTAATACAAATTGTTACATACCAAGCGCACCTCTATCAGATATTGTCTACTTTAGCTAATTACGTATCACCATCAGCCTCACGATTTTAGAATATGTCTACTAAGATGAGGTATCTACAACCTTAGAGAAAGTTCTGGGTTCCCCTCTCCAATTGCTAGCAAATATTTTTTTTTCTGTTACTTATCGTTGTATGTTTAAAAGTTTTAAAATGCGTCTATTAGGGAGAGTTTTCCACATCCTTATAAGGAATGCTTCATTCCCCTCTCCAACAAATGTTAGATCCCAAAATACATAGTCAAGATGGTTGAGTGGTCTAAGGTCCCATACACAAGTTCTAGTCCTCGTGAGAGGGTGTGGGTTCAAATCCCACTTTTTTGAAACTTTTATATTAACTATTAGGGTAAGTTTTCTTTTGTTCATTCTTGGTTTCTTTGATACTTGTTCTTAATACACATTTTAGAGAACCATCACAAGTGTTTAACTTAATAAATTGTACTTGGAGTAGGCATACAAAACACACACAAATATGCCACTTAGTCATAGTCATAGTCACCACCTCATAAAATATAAAGCATAAATGACACGTGCAAGGACCACTGGGCATGTGTCGTCATAGATAAATCAAGTTGTCCGACTTAGCCGATAGTAAGGCCACTTACTTGGTTGGTCTTGGCAGATATTTTCTCTAAACTCAAGTACGTTTGAATTTTGTCTCTCGAAGTTACTCCAAGTGTTGTCGGGAGTTGTTTCCTATTAAAACGTCCATCTCACTTCGTTAGTAATTTACATTTCTAATCTAATTTAACTTGAACTTCAGAAATACGACATTATACTAACCTTAAATATTTATATGAAAGTAAAAATAAGCTTCGGAAGGGCAAAAAACGTAAAGGTTGGTGTCAAAATGTCAAACCAAGCCTAATACACCAGTTTTTAGCCTAGGACTTCGAGATGCTGAGCCGAAGGAGCCGGTGTATGCAATAGTGACCCTGTCGCTGAGGGACATTGACATATGAGCAGGTTGCGAACTGGTTCGAGGTGCAGGTCTCGAATGTTCATGTGGGCGCACAGGTCTGTGTAGTGGATCCGTGGGTTGGGCTGTGTTCTGTGTATTTAGGCTTGAACGTAGGTTTTTGGGCAAAGCACAGAGGAACTGAACTACTGGACTAGTTGTTGGTGGGTATCTGGTTGCTGTGTTGGGTATCTAGTTACTACACCAAACTGGGTATGAGGTTGCTTGACTGGAATGAGGTTGCTAGTATTCGAATTTGGGTCCAAGCAGGTGGACTTCGTCTTCATTCCTCCGTATCAAAACTTGTTGTCTACATCCAGTTTCTTCTCCTTTCTCATGGTGTTAACTGTCTTTGTACGTTGGATCCTACCCCTCTATCTCACTAGTGTTGTGTATGTTGGGTCCCATGGTCGTCATCGTCATTTGTGCAGAGGTGCCTTGTCTTTACCTAAAAAATAAGAGCAACGCATGTCTTGAGTATTTTAAGAAATACTCATGAAGTAACAGCGTCAAAAAATAATAAGAGTATGTAGGCTTATTCCCATCGCTAGAAGGAGGGTTTAAACCTCCAACCTTGTGGTTAACAGCCACACGCTCTAACCAACTAAACTATTCCAATTTATTATTTGTAATAGCTCAAGCCCACCATACTCTTATAAGGAATGTTTCATCCCCGCTCCAACCAATGTTGGATCTCACAATCCACCCTCCTTGGGGACCCAGCGTCCTTGCTGGCACACCGCTTGGTGACTAACTCTAATAGCTTTTGTAATAGCCCAAACCCACCACTAGCAAATATTGTTTGTTTTTGCCCATTACATATCGTCATTAGCCTCACAATTCTAAAACGAGTCTACTAGGGAAAGGTTTCCACACTCTTTTAAGGAATGCTTAGTTCCAATTTCCAGCCGCTAAAAAATATTGTCCATTTTTACCCGTAACAAATCGTCGTCAGAATCACAGTTTTAAAACATGCTACTAGAGAGATGTTTACATACAGTTATAAGTTATTCTTCATTCTCCTCTCAAACCAATTCGGGATTAGAGTGCGTGGGTTCAAATCCCACTTCTGACAACTCAAATAAAGGTAAAATAAAAATACAATAGCATATCATTATTGAAATCAATTGAACTTATTGGAGATTTAAAATTGTCACGACATGATTTTCCAAGCATCAAAGAAAGTTAGTGTTCTTCAAGTTTACCCTTACGCCTGAATCTCAAGGACACTGTGATTTTCTGTACCGCCTGGGTGCATAGCAAATGGTGAGTTGTGAGCCTCTATCAATATCTCGTTGCTTAATTCCTCAGTTGTTAGAATATATAGGCGTCCTTGACATAACCCTCCATCATCTTAATATATAGGCGTCCTTGACATAACCCTCCATCATCTTAGGATTTAAAGAAATTGTCTACTTGGCCCACTATTAACTGACTCATAATATATACATATATATATATATATATATATTTTGTAGGTTTTTGTCTTTTTGTAAGATATTCGCCAACTAATCTCGAGTTGCAAGTCATCTGATCTTCCAGGAGTTATATAGTCATATATTACATATTCGCCAACTCACCTATTGCAACTTGAATCCAGAGTAGGGGAAATTGTAAGAGCATAACTAAATTACTAGATTTCTGGTATGCTTAGAAGAGTTAAAATGCGTGGCACCAATGGTCGAGAATAGCTTGGATAAGTTAAATAGGGCAAAACTGTAATAACTAAATTTTAAAGACTTCAAAGCACAACTATAATAACTAAATTTTAAAGACTTCAAAGCACAACTATAATAACTCAATTTTCAAGACTTCAAATCATTATTCATGACACATCCTGAAAAAGACAAAATTTCATAAAAATTGGAACGAGATTCGAAAACTAAGGACAACAACTCGTAACACATAGAACTGACTTGACAAAGAAAAAATTTGATAAAAATTGGAACGAGATTCGAAAACTAAGGACAACAACTTGTACACATGGAATTGATGGCTCGGGACAACCCTCCTCTATGACCTTATCCAACAATTAGTGATCACCCAAAAAGGAAAATTAATATCTAGTGCAACTAAATAAGTAACCTACTTGTAGGCGGTAATCGAATCCTTGATCGAGTGAGTTGCCACGGGTTTTTCTCTAGGTTATAGAAAGTTCAGGTGTAGATTATATGTAATGACCCTAGTTTTCTAGGGACCTAGAGTCACTAGAATATGCATGATGTAACTGCTTTATGCGAAAATATTTTTTACATTATGTTTTTGTCTTGAAGCTACCCCTAAAAAGAACACAATATTATTATTAAGAATGCTAGATTAAGACTATGTAACAATGTTAGGAATCACGAACCTACATAATTATATGACATTTTCCACTTTGGTTAGAGGGTTAAATTTTTCCACATACTAAAATGGAATGACCTTAACATTAAGAATCATACGCTCTAACCAACTAAACTATTCCAACAACTTATGAATATTAGCCTAGATATTGTCTACTTTGACTCATTCCATATCGTCGTCAACCTCACGGTTTTAAAACACGTCTAATAGCAAGAGATTTTCACATTCTTATAAGAAATATTTCATCCCCTCCCCAACCGAGGTGGGCACCCCCTTGTGTTCCCAGCAACCTCGTTGGCACACCACCCGATGACTAGCTCTTATACAATTTGTTACAAACCAAGCCCACCTCTTTCCGATATTGTCTACTTTTGCTAGTTACGTATCACCATCAGACTCGCAATTTTAAAATATGTCTACTAGAAAGAGATATCCACAACCTTATAGGAAATGTTTGGTTCTCCTCTCCAATTGCTAGCAAATATTGTTTGTTTTGGCCTATTACGTATCGTCGTAAGTTTAAAAGTTTTAAAACGGGTCTTTTAGGGAGAGGTTTTCACACTCCAACAAATATTAGGTCTCACAATAAATTATTAGGATGGTTGAGTGGTCGAAGGTGTTAGGAGTCGAAGTTTTGGTCCTTGTGAGAGTGCGTGGTTGAAATCCCCTTTAGACAACTACTTACTTAGAAAGGCTTTCTTGTATAAAGTGCTATTCTTTTATTAAATTGATTCAACAATTCTATTCAAAAGATGTTTTCCACTGCCTTAACGAATGAATTCATTCATATTAGTAGAACCTCTGACCTTGTTGTTAAAGCCCACACGCTCTAACCAACTGAGCTATTCTAGCTAATCATTTGTAAGCCCAAACCTTGTTGTTAATGCCCACACGCTCTAACCAACTGAGCTATTATAGCTAATCATTTATAATAGCTCAAGCCCACCATCAGTAAATATATTCAGCCTTGGCTCGTTACGTATTACTGTCAACTTCACAGTTTTAAAACGCCTCTATTAGGGAGTGGTTTCCACATCGTTATGAGGGATGTTTCTTCCCCTCTCCAACCTATGTTCAATCTCAAAATCCATCCACTAACAAATATTGTCCGATTTTGTCCATTACGTATCACCATCAACCAAACAATTCTAAAACGAGTCTACTAGGGAGAGGTTTCCACATCCTTATAAGAAATGTTTCGTTCTCTTTTCCAACCGCTAAAAAATATTGTCCATTTTTCCCCGTTATATATCGCCGTTAGAATCATTTTAAATCACGCTTACTGGAGAGATGTTTAAAGACTTAAAAGTTATACTTCATTCCCCTCTCCAACGAATGCCGGATTAGAGGGTGTGCGTTCAAATCCCACTTCTGACAACTCAAATAAAGGTAAAATAAAAATACAATAGCATATCATTATTGAAATCAATTGAACTTATTGGAGATTTAAAATGGCCACGACGTGATTTTCCAAGCTTCTACAAAATTTAGTATTGTTCAAGTTTACCCTTACGCCTGAATCTCAAGGACACTTTGATTTTCTATACTACCTGAGTGCATAGCAAAGGATGAGTTGTGAGCCTCTGTCAATATCTCGTTCCTTAATTCCCCCACTGCTAGAATACATAGGCTCCTTAATTCCTCCAATACTGGAATACACTGGCGTCCTTGACATAAACATCCATCATCTTAGGATTTAGAGAAATTGTCCATTAGGCCCTCTGTTAACTGACTCATAATTACCTATATTAAAAAAAATCAGCTTCAGAAAGGTAAAAAACGTAAAGGTTGGTGTAAAAAATGTCAAATCGAGCCAAATATGTCATTTTTTAGCCTAGAATTCCGAGAAGCTAAGCTGAAGGGGCCGGTGAATGCAGTAGTGACCCTATCGTTGAGGGACATTGACACATGAGCAGGTCGTGAAGTGGGTCGAGGCACGGGTCTTGAATGTTCATGCCCCTCTGCCACAATTGTAACATTTGTCGGAGTTACCATCGTTCGCAAAGTGACCATATTTGTGACATTTGTAGCACTGAATGTTGGAGTAAATTGATTGGCCCCCTCTTCCACGACTGCGTCCTCTTCCACGCCAATTTTCTTGGCTCCACTATCCCTTCCTCTTATAGTATCCTTCATGACTGCTGCCTTGACCACCATGACCATTTTTACTACTTTCATTGCCACAACCTCTACCTTCAAAATTTTGAGAGTAGAGTACCTTTTCATCTTTGATTGACGCCTTGGTTTGGAGTGCTTGATCGAGTGTTTCCTCCTTCTTCTTCTTACGTTGTTCGTGTGCCTCGAGAGAACCGGCTAGCTCGTCGACTGTGAACGTCGCTAGGTCATTTGACTCTTCTATCGCGCATACAACATTCTTAAAGTTGTTAGTTAATGACCTTAAAATCTTCTCCAAAACTCGCATCTCGGCTAATATTTCTCCATGCCGGTTGAGTTGGTTTACCACAGTATGTATATGCATGATGTAGTCAGATATATTTTCTGACTCCTTCATCTTCATGCTCTGCTCTCCAACTTGCCACGATGAGTTTGGAGACGCACTTACTTGACTCGGTCGATTACTTTGAACACTTTTCCTAAAGTGTCCCACGCTTCTTTTGAAGTAGTTGCATTGGCAAGCTTCTCAAAGGCCGACTCGTCAACGGCTCGGAACAACATGTACAGTGCCCCCTTATCCTTTGATCGCACCTCTTTTAATGTTTTGCTTCGTGTCGCTGTATAACCCATGGTATCTTTTGGTTCTTTTAACCCTTCTTTGACCACCTCCCATGCATCTTGAGAACCGAGAAGAGCTTTCATATGAATGCTCCAATTCTCATATTTTGCCTTCGTTTGTCGCGGTAGCAGGATTTGACCCGTCACATTCGCCATTGGCTTGATACCAATTTGTTAAAGAAAACTCACAAATTTGTGAAATAAATCTCACACAGACTAATGATAGAAGAAGACAAAGAACACTCTATTTCTATTTCTCATTTTCTTTTTTTTTTTTTAATTTTTTTCTTTGCTCTGCTTTACTGTTTGACAGCAGAAATAACAGATGTATTTATAAGGTCTCCTAAAACTAAATATAGACATCAGAATGACACTGTATTTAATATACGAATGTATTTATAAGGTCTTCTAAAACTAAATAGAGACATCAGAATCCGGCCACTATGAATGTATTATAAGGTCTTCTAAACCTAAACATAGACATCAACATTTTCCTAACCTAGACATCAGAATGCCGCCCCTACAAAATACAAAATGTATTTATAAGGTCTTCTAAAACTAAATATAGACATCAGAATGCAACTGTTTCCTAACCGAGGCATTCTGATATAGACATTATAATGCAACTTTTTTCTAACCTAGACATCAGAATGCCGCCACTACAAATTATTTATAAGCTCTTCTAAAACTAAATATAGACATCAGAATGTCACTATTTACGTCACTGTTCCTAGACATCAGAATGCTACTGTTTCCTAACCCATAAAACGTCATTGTTCCTAGACATCAGAATGCCACGATTTCCTAACCCATAAAACCATCAGAATGCCACTATTTACGTCACTCTTCCTAGACATCAGAATGCCATTGTTTCCTAACCCATAAAACGTCACTGTTCCTAGACATCAGAATGCCACTGTTTCCTAACCCATAAAACCTCACTATTCCTAGACATCAAAATGCCACTGTTTCCTAATCCATAAAACGTCACTATTCCTAGACATCAGAATGCCACTCTTTCCTAACCCATAAAATGTCACAGTTCCTAGACATCAGAATGCCACTCTTTCCTAACCCATAAAACGTTACAGTTCCTAGACATCAGAATGCCACTCTTTCCTTACCCATAAAACATCACTGTTCCTAGACATTAGAATGCAACTGTTTCCTTACCCATAAAACGTCACTGTTCCTAGACATCAGAATGCCACTTTTTCCTAACCCATAAAACGTCACTGTTCCTAGACATCAGAATGCCACTCTTTCCTAACCCATAAAACGTCACAGTTCCTAGACATCAGAATGCCACTCTTTCCTAACCCATAAAACATCACTGTTCCTAGACATCAGAATGCAACTGTTTCCTAACCCATAAAACGTCACTGTTCCTAAACATCAGAATGCCACTGTTTCCTAACCCATAAAACGTCACTGTTCCTAGACATCAGAATGCCACTCTTTCCTAACCCATAAAACATCACAGTTCCTAGACATCAGAATGCAACTGTTTCCTAACCCATAAAACGTCACTGTTCCTAGAGATTAGAATGGTACTGTTTCCTAACCCATAAAACATCACTGTTCCAAGACATCAGAATGCGACTCTTTCCTAACCCATAAAACGTCACTGTTCCTAGACATCAGAATGCCACTCTTTCCTAACCCATAAAACGACACTATTCCTAGACATCAGAATGCAACTGTTTCCTAACCCATAAAACGTCACAGTTCCTCGACATCAGAATGCCACTTTTTCCTAACACATAAAACGTCACAGCTCTTATTATTTTCTCCTATGTTTTTCCTTGGCGACATTGTCTTCTTTTTATAAAAATAGAGTAAACATAAATAATTTGATTTTTTTTACTTCCGTAATGTTACCTAGAATAATCAAATAAACTTTAAAAAAATATGGATGGGAAAAACTTATTAAATAAGTATCTTTTTAACGTTAAATTTGTTTCAAATTAACCTTTATGTGAAATATATTATAGTAGGATAGAAATGAGTGAAGAAGAATGGTTGAATAATTGTACAAATGATCTAATAAATTAATTAATTTTATTGGGTTGAAACCCTATCAAATACAAAATTGAAAACAAAGACACAATATTATTCTTTTTAAAGTTCATATATTAATGACACAAATCTTTATGAATTTGTAGTTCCATGCTCTAGTGGTTAGGACATTGGCCTTTGAATCTAGTAACTTGAGTTCAAATCTCGGTGGGATCTTTTTTTTTTTAAGACGTTTATGCACAAATAGTAAGAGGAAGCTTTGAGGTTGTACAAGGCAAAGTGGTCAATGATTGGATACTTTAGCAAGATTAAGATGTTTATGCACAAATAGTAAGAGGAAGCTTTGAGGTTGTACGAGGCAAAGTGAGGAAGCTTTGAGGTTGTACGAGGCAAAGTGGTCAATGATTGGATACTTTAGCAAGATTTGGAGTCTGTGTGACTTAGAAGATAAAAGTAATACATATAGACTAATCAAGTCATGATCTAGTTAAAGGAAGAAACTAAATCACATGTAAGAATTTTGAAGGTTTGAATTCATGTTCAATGTTATATCTGAGTTAGGATGATGTTGTTGGGCTCACTAATTTCCCATAGCTTAAGTAATTTTTATGAATCAGATATTGAACAAGGTTTCTAGACTTGTTTTATAATAGTGTTCATATCGATTAGGAGGCTAATCAGAGACAAAAAAGATAACAAGATGAGCCCTTAAGCCAACTTGATACCTCTATTCAAAGAGGGTGGATTGTGAGATCCCACAACAGTTGGAGAGGGAACATTCTTTATAAGGGTGTGAAAATCTCTCTATGCGTTTTAAAAGCGTAAGGTAATCCCGAGAATAAAAAGAAGATAATACCTGCATGGGTCAATTTCATTAATTCTCAATAATGATATATTTAATGATACTAAAAGATAATCACTTATAGCTTTAAGTTTATTAGGCATAAAATTATGTAAGCGAAACTCGATTGACTGAATGAGGAGCTACCGATCTACAATGTGCATAAAGTCTATGGCCTATTATCTTAGTTGGTTAGAGCATCGTGCTAATAACGTGAAGGTAGTAGGTTTGACACCTGCATGAGCAAATTAAATTAATTTTTAATAATATCTTTTCATGATACGAGTTAAAACACTGTGAACTTTTTTTTAAAGTTTATTATGCATAAAGTTATGTAAACGAAACTCGATTTACTTATTTAGGAGCCAACGATTTATAATGTGCATAAAACCTATCACATAGGCCAAATTTTATTAATTCATAATAATATCTTTTCATGATATGGAGTTAGAACATTACGACTTGAAGTTTTAATTTTATTATGCATAAAATTATGTAACCTAAACTCGATTGACTAAATTAAGAGCTATTGATCTACAATGTGCATAAAACCTATGGCCTATTAGCTCAGTTGGTTAGAGCGTCGTGCTAATAACGCCAATTTCATTAATTTTTAATGATATCTTTTCATGATACGAGTTAAAAAGACGGATCTGTGCCCATATGTTCTCTTATGAAGGATGACATTCGTGGATTTCTGAGAGTCCTTTCGGAACAAGAAGGATCTGAGTCGTTCGATATGAAGAAGGTAAATGACTTTCACACTTTTTCTTTAGATCTGAACCGTTCGATATGTTCTTCTATGAAGCATGAAACTTTGGATTTTTTAGAGTCCTTTAAGGAACAAGAAGGAGGTAAATGAACTGACTTTGAAGGCCAAATTCATCAATGCAAAGGTCAGTAGAAAAAATTTTCCGGCAAGCCACATGTCGACTTGCGGGAGGGAAAGCGCGTCAGACAGCCTGAGGGACACATATTGACGATTAGGTGGAATAATGCGTCAGGTACGTTGTAAAGTGACACGTCTCCACTCGATATGCGACATGCAGTAGCTCTTCCGACCCACGCCCACATCTAACCCAGTTTGACTCGAAGGATGTTTGACCCGATCCGCATGGTGCCACACTTCAATGTAAAGAATTTCACTTCCTAGCGCGCACCTCTGGTTTTGAACCCATGACTCATCAGCAACTGACCTCTCTTTCTCCACAACTTCTTCAATTCGATTCACAAGCTCAGAAATTACCTTCCCATTCTCTTCCTTCTTCTATTTCAGACAGAAAGAACTCTCACTCGCTCTGCCCCTTCCTCCTCTAACCTTTCAATCAACATTTCTAAAAGCTTTCTTTTCTTTTTCAATCTCTAATTTGTCCTTCAAAAGGGCTCGTTCGCCGATCGCGTGTTCAATCCAGATTTCTTTTTCGATTTTCTCGTCTCCGATATCGCGATTTTGCCAAATCCGCTACGTATCCCCTCATTTCCAACGGCTTCCACAACCTCACAACTACCACCATCATATTTTGCTCCGTCGTGTTCTGTCTCTTTCAGATCTTCATTTTGAGCCATCAAGAGAAGACCATCGTTTGTTGCGTCATCTAAGGCTAGGTTGATTGTTTCTTTCACCTTTTTATCAGCTCGACAATCTTTTGCAAATTGCCCCTCTGCCACAATTGTAACATTTGTCGGAGTTACAATCGTTCGCATAATGACCATATTTGTGACATTTGTAGCACTGAATGTTGGAGTAAATTGATCGACCACCTCTTCCTCGACTGCGTCCTCTTCCACGCCAATTTGTTTGGCTCAACTGTCCCTTCTTCTTATAGTATCCTTCGTGACTGTTACCTTGACCACCATGACCATTTTTACTACTTTCACGGCCAACACCTATACCTTCAAAATTATTAGAGTAGAGTACCTTTTCATCTTTGATTGACGCCTTGGTTTGAAGTGCTTGATTGAGTGTTTCCTCCTTCTTCTTACGTTGCTCGTGTGCCTTGAGAGAACCGGCTAGCTCATCGACTGTGAACGTCGCTAGGTTCTTTGACTCTTCTATCGCGCATACAACATTCTCAAAGTTGTTGGTTAATGACCTTAAAATCTATTCCAAAACCTGCGTCTCGGCTAACATTTCTTCATTTCGGTTGAGTTGGTTTACCACAGTTTGTACATGCGTGATGTAGTCAGATACACCTTCTGACTCCTTCATCTTCATGCTCTCCTACTTGCCACGAAGAGTTTGGAGACGCACTTGCTTGACTCGGTCAATTCCTTTGAACACTTTTCCTAAAGTGTCCCACACTTCTTTTAATGTAGTTGCACTAGCAAGCTTCTCAAAGCCCGACTTGTCAACGACTCAGAACAACATGTATAGTGCCCCCTTATCCTTTGATCGCACCTCTTTTAACGCCTTGTTTCATGTCGCTGTATAACCCGCAATGTCTTTTCGTTCTTCTAACCCTTCTTCGACCACCTCCCATGCATCTTGAAAATCGAGAAAAGCTTTCATATGAATGCTCCAATTCTCGTAGTTTGTCTTCGTTAGTCGCGGTAGCGGCATTTGACCTGTCACATTCGTCATTGGCTTGATACAAATTTATTAAGGAAAACTCATAAATTTGTGAAATAAATCTCACACACACTAACGATAGAAGAAGACAAAGAACACTCTGTTTATTTTAAAAAAACAATCCTCTATTGCTTCTTTGTTTCTTTTATTTTTTTTCTCTTCTCTGCTTGACTGTTTTACCATGGTAATAACAAATGTATTTAGAACGTCTGCTAAAACTAAATATAGACATCAAGATGCCATTGTTTCCTAACCCATAAAAAGTCATTGTTCTTCTAACATTCTTGGCCTTTCATCTCCAACACTCTTGGCCTTTTCCTCTAGGACTGACTCTTGGATTTAAAACCCACTAAAATTCTCCATGGGGAATCCGATCCCTGCTGCTTCCTTGCGGGCAAATCCCTTATCCTGATCCCCACACAAATAAATAGAGAGTTTCGTGGAAATAGGGAATGAAATAAATGGTGGGGTGATGACAGGGAATGGACATCGCTACATGTGGCCCCTGCACATGTCGTGTTTTATGATTGTATGACATATACTATGTTATGTATATGCTATGATATACAATATGTTGTATACAAGTTACGCTATGATATCATATACACTATTCTAGGACTAAGAGAAATTAGAAAATCATGAATTGTTAATTATTAAAAATATGAAATGAATCAAGTATTTATATCTCATAGGAACACTATGCTAGGAATAGATTGGTGGTATGACTAGCGCCATGAATATATGTCATTCTTTAATGTTATGGGACCTCATGCATTTTGTATACCACGTTCCTCGAGATACTTCTATATTATGTTTAGTACACCCTATGTCTATGTATTGTTAATCATGAACAATATGACAAGAATCAAGTATGTCGTGTTTTAATGTTAGGGATCTCATGTATTTTATATGCCAGGTGCATCGGGATACTTCCCCATTATGATTTGTACAGACATACCTTACAATATTTATGTTCTTTATGATATTATGTGGGTCTTTTCCCTTTATGGTATTTGGTAGTGTGAGCGTGCACAAGCTCGACGAGGCAGACCATCAAAGTACTCTTATACCAACAACCTGGTGGTCCATGTGCATATTCATGGGTCGTGTGTACGGAAGTACAACATATTTAACTTTGCTCGAATGGAAAAGAAAAGCCCAAGCCCATGCCACAATGTATTTACGAAAGGATAGGTCTCACTATATTACACGTAATTCATATTCCGACCCTAACAGTGGGATTACTTATTGAGTATTTATTAAAGTACTCAAACCACATGCTATTCTTATGTTAAAGTAAAGGTAAGATACCCATTTACGGATGACAACATTGCGTTGAAGGCCAAGGAACAAAATTTAGGGCAGTTGCATTCATGTTATTTTTAATGATCCTTAGGTTTGATCAGGGCTTTGCTTTATTTTTATTTAAACTATGTTATCTGTTTTCCACTATGTTGTTCATAAGCGTTTAGGCAATAGTTTGGAACAAGAATCGAGCTCCCAATAGTAGGCAATAAGCATTTAGATTTTTGGTCTCCTACCCTCAAGTTTGTTCCAAATTCGAGAGCAATTCTACACCATTTTGATTCAAACTTGTTCTTACAATGCTAAAAGTGCCTAGAAATCATTCCCCCAATCCAATTCGTCATTGAAGCGCTTCAAGGAAAACTCAAAATTTAAATCCGAGGATACACGAGAATACATCAAGCAGGGACGATCCCAATTGTACCTCCAAGGAATGTTTCCATAGAAGATAACC
Source organism: Cucurbita moschata (assembly GCF_002738365.1). Taxonomy (NCBI): domain Eukaryota; kingdom Viridiplantae; phylum Streptophyta; class Magnoliopsida; order Cucurbitales; family Cucurbitaceae; genus Cucurbita; species Cucurbita moschata. The sequence goes on from NW_019268644.1 coordinate 45,396, forward strand.
AAGGGAAATAACCTCAAGAACAAGCCCAATTGAAGAAAATCCGTTTTGGGCACAAATTAGGGGTAAGTTTCAAAATCCTATCTACGGTTTTTTTTCCCTTCAAATTAAGGATTCCTTCAGCTTCAGAGCAGTAAGTTACTTGTACTCCATTTTTACCAACTATGAAGCCAAGAAAGTTAACTTTTTCCATGCAAAAACTACCCTTATTAAAATTAACATAAAGTTTCTCTTTCCTATGCATAATCAAAACTTACCTAATATGCCACATGCTCATACAAAGTCTTTGAATAAATTAAATTATCATCAAAATGTACAACAACATGCTTTCCTAAATATTCTCTCAAAACGTAATTCATTAAGCCCATAAATATACTAGGAGCATTAGTCAACCCAAAAGGCATAACAAGTCATTCATACAATCCAACCTTAGTCTTGAAAGCTCTTTTCCATTCATCTTCTATATGCCCTCTCAATTCTTTTTTGTGCTAAAATTTCTCTACCCCTTCTTCTCACTCTTCCTCTCCCACCCCTAGGACTATGTCCCGCTAAAAGAGTGACATTAACATCTTCTTCATTTTCAACTTCTTCATTTGAGAGTAATTCTCTCCCTTGAAGATTACCTAAGGCTATTTCAATTCACTCCATCCTGTTTGTCGATGTAACTTGATTTAAACGAGTAATAGTTCTGACTTATGTTTATTACACACAAAGGTCGGCTATTTGAGAAAGTGACTAAATTATGATCAAGGTAGGTTAATACATGGTAAAACAAGTCTTATAATAGCAAGCTATTCAATGAAATCAAGATAAGTTAATTATGAAATAACAGCAAAATAAAAACAAAGAAAGAAGAAGCTATTCAATGAAATCAAGATAAGTTAATTATGAAATAACAGCAAAATAAAAACAAAGAAAGAAGAACACAAATATATTTTTAGATTGAATTGCAGATTGAAGAAAAAAGAATTTCAAAGAGAATGGTGGTGTAGATTTGAGAACAACTAACTGTCTAATAAAATACTGAAAAATTTAGAAGCTATCTTTGAGGAAAAAAAAATATCAAACACAAATATTCTAGATTTAGATGAAATAAGAAGAAGGTGAATAGCAGATTATTTGATCTTGAAATAAAGATATAAATGGTAAGGACCATTTATAATGAACAAATATGATAAGGATTTCTTTTTTTGTTTTTTTTTTTCAACTCTAAATATGATCTTCAAAAATAAAATAAGAACAAGGTCAAAAATGATAAAAAGGATGGAAATGGCAGCAAGAAATAAATGGACAGATTTGAAGAAAAGAAAAACATAATCGAATAAACAAGAGATAAAATCAATTCTAGAATAGGCCACATAGATGCAAACTAAGCTCTGATACCAAATTGATTAAGCATCCTCAACCCAACCATCCAAGTTTAGTGGAAGCAAAAACACTTGAATCAAAGAAATTAACTAATTTGTCCAATCTTTTGTTTTTGTATTTTTTTTTTCTTTCGTCAGTTTTGGTCTTCTTGTTAGATATTCCCCCACTATTCTCAAATGGCAAGTCATCTGATCTTTGAGGANTGAACAAATATGATAAGGATTTCTTTTTTTGTTTTTTTTTTCAACTCTAAATATGATCTTCAAAAATAAAATAAGAACAAGGTCAAAAATGATAAAAAGGATGGAAATGGCAGCAAGAAATAAATGGACAGATTTGAAGAAAAGAAAAACATAATCGAATAAACAAGAGATAAAATCAATTCTAGAATAGGCCACATAGATGCAAACTAAGCTCTGATACCAAATTGATTAAGCATCCTCAACCCAACCATCCAAGTTTAGTGGAAGCAAAAACCCTTGAATCAAAGAAATTAACTAATTTGTCCAATCTTTTGTTTTTGTATTTTTTTTTTCTTTTGGTCTTCTTGTTAGATATTCCCCCACTATTCTCAAATGGCAAGTCATCTGATCTTTGAGGAGTCATTTATGTCATATAGTCATATATTGCATATTAGCCAACTCACCTATTGCAACTTGAATCATAGTAGGGAAAATGGTAAAAGCACAACTAAATTACATGATTTCTGGTATGCTTAGAAGAGTTAAAGTGCATGGCACCAATGGCTTAGAAGAGTTAAACTGCATGGCACCAATGGCCGGGAATAGCTTAGATAAGCTAAATAGGGCACAACGATAATAACTCAATTTTAAAAACTTCAAAGCACAACTATAATAACTCAATTTTGAAGGCTTCAAATCATTTTTCATGGTACTGACAAAGAAAAAAATTGATAAAAATTGTTATGAGATTCGAAAATAAGGACAACTACTCGTAACACATAGAACTGACGTGAAAGAAAAAAATTGATAATAATTTGAACGAGATTCGAAAACTAAGGACAACAACTCGTAACACATAGAATTGACGGCTCGAGACGACCCTACTCTGTGACCTTAACTAACCATTAGTGATCCCCCAAAAAAGAAAAAGTAATATATAGTGCAACTAAATAAGTAACCTACTTGTAGGCGGTAATCGAATCCTTGATCGAGTGAGTTGCCACTGGTTTTTCTCTAGGTTATAGAAAGTTTAGGTGTAGATTATATGTAACGACCCTAGTTTTCTAGGGACCTAGAGTCACTAGAATATGCATGATGTAACTGCTTTATGCGAAAATATTTTTTACATTATGTTTTTGTATTGAAGATACTCCTAAAAAGAACACAATATTACTATTCAGAATGCCAGATTAAGACTATGTAACAATGTCAGGAATCACGAACCTATAAGGGTTAAATTTGTCATTAAATTTTTCCATATACTAAAATGGAATGATTCATTCCCATTGCTAAAAAGAGAGATGAACCTCTGACCTTAACACGTTAACAATCATACACTCTAACCAACTAAACTATTCCAACAAATTATGAATATTAGCCTAGATATTATCTACTTTGACTCATTCCATATCGTCGTCAACCTCACGGTTTTAAAATACGTCTAATAGTAAGAGATTTTCACATGCTTATAAGAAATGTTTCATCCCCTCCCCAACCGAGGTGGGAATCCCCTTGTGTTCCCAGCAACCTCGTTGGCATACCACCCAATGACTAGCTTTAATACAATTTGTTACAAACCAAGCCCACCTCTTTCAGATATTGTCTAATTTGGCTAATTACGTATCACCATCAGCCTCACGATTTTAAAATATGTCTACTAGGAAGAGATATTCACAACCTTATAGGAAATGTTTGGTTCCCCTCTCCAGTTGCTAGCAAATATTGTTTGTTTTGGCCTGTTACGTATCGTCGCAAGTTTAAAAGTTTTAAAACGCTTCTTTTAGATCAAGGTTTCCACACCCTTATAAGGAATGCTTCATTCCTCTCTCCATCCAATGTTAGGTCTCACAATAAATAGTTAGGATGACTAAGTGTTCGAAGGCGTTAGGAGTCAAGTTTTGGTCCTTGTGAGAGTGCGTGGGTTGAAATCCCACTTTAGACAACTTACTTAGAAAGGTTTTCTTTTATAAAGTTGCTATTCTTTTATTAAATTGATTCAAAATTTCTATTCAAAAGATGTTTTCACAACTTTAAGGAATGGATTCATTCATTTAGCAGAACCTCTGACTTTGTTGTTAAAGCCCACACGCTCTAACAAATTGAGGCATGCAATTCTCAATAAAAATTTTGGTCTTTGGTTTGAAAGATATTTCTATAAGGAACATTAAAATTTAAAATATATGGGCTCATTATGTAAAGCTGGCTTTCTTTTTTAGGGCATGCAATTCTCAACTTCCATTGGTGATTTGGAAACATCCTTCATTTCATTGACAAGGTGGGAAGTTGTGATTTGGAACCATCCTTCAAATCCACTTCTTCATACTCATTGCAAATTAAAAGACGAAGATTTAAATTAGTAGAGTATATATATATATCTACATACTCATGGTGGAATCCAAGTTTTTATTTTAAGTTTTGAAATTTTAAAAACAAAAAATTAAACTATTTAATTTTTACATAATATTTATTAGGTTTTTAATGGTTTTATTTTCGTATTTTAATGTTTTTATTTTCGTATACTTCTTTAAATTTATATGTATATATTTATCTTAGTTGGGATGTATCTAACCTAAAATTTTAGATTTGCTATGGACTTAGGCGTGCATATCGTCAATCCAGGAACCCAATTCTATTGGGACTTTAAGGAGAATTTTTTTCGAACGACATTGTTTTGGTGTGACTTTGAGAGCAAATTAGGGCATGCTTCATTCGAGGTTTTCTGGTAAGAAAAGGGAACATGGCTTTCTGATCGATGGGGTAATGAAAGATGCATATGGTTGGCAGATAGTAATTAATAATCCTCTAAACAAATTTGAGTTCTTGCACGCATGGAAAAATGGTTGTTCTCAACCTTATTAAATAATGATCTAAGTTAGTGGATGAAAATGTCGCATCTTTATTGCTTTTGTGGAACAAACCTTTGTGAGAACCACCAAGAAAATAAATTTGTTTTAGTTATTTACTATGGGAATAAAACGCCAAAGTAAATGAGAGTAAAACTACTCTAAATTAAATTCTCGTGGTTGATTCAAATTCACTACTCTAAATACTCTAAATTAAATTCTGGGTTCAAATTCACTACTCTAAATACTCTAAATTAAATTCTGGTGGTTGATTCAAATAATATCAAGACCGTTACAAGTTAGATTTAAATTCTAAATCTAGGTCTAGAGGCATTACACCCTTAAATGAAGCAATGATGTTACGACCGAGATCCATCGCTAGCAGATATTGTCCTCTTTGGACTTTCCCTTTCAGGCTTCCCCTCAAGGCTGTAAAACGCGTCTGCTAGAGGAAGGTTTCCACACCATTATAAAGGGTGATTTGTTATCCTCCCCAACTAATGTGGACATCACACATCATGACCTTATTCTCTTCTTCAAGTTCGAGTAAGGTTTGATGTGTAGTACTTTTCTATACACGAAACACACATGCGCACATGGACCCATTAAGTGAGCTCGTATACATACCTTATGGGTCTGATGGCAGCCTTGCGAACACTCACGTTGCCGGAAACCACAAAGGGGAAGGAGCATGCATAATATCATAGTGTACATAATCATAACGAGAAAGTCTCTCGATGCATGTGACATGTGAAATGAATGAGATCCTATAGTTTCGAATCATGATACATAGTTATGATGCAAATCATACATCCATTTTATTTTTCATGACATAGAATTCCTATGAGACATACACACGTATATTGGACAAATCTTCTATGGTTAATATACATGGTTTATCAATGTCTCATTGGCACAACTTGAACATGTTAACATAATATGTGTGGTGTAATATGTGAAGGTTCAAAGACATTATATATCATTCATATCACAACGTAGATTCATAACATATATATCATTCATATCATAACATAAAATGTAACACCCCTAATTTTCTTGAGCTAATTAGTGACGTCAACTCATGCCTGCACATAAATGCAAAAATTCATGATAGACATTTTTAAAATAAGGCCATGGACTTACCTAATTAATTCAAAACATGAAATTCAACCATTTTAAAGGAAAATCAAGCTTCACACAAACACCTAACAAAATTGACTGAAATCCAATATGTCTGATCATGTACTAACTTAAAATTCAAAACTTTCAAAACATTCAACTGCCCTATTATTGTCTATACTGACTTCCATGGCCTGCCCAACCTTCACCTTCAACAGTTCATAGGATCTTTACCTTCTCTCTCCTATTATTTGTTTTAATATAAATGTAAGATATTGTGAAGTCCTAAAAAAATATGCCAAAAAAGAATGTGCCGGTAAGGTTGAGTTCACTCCAACCCTTCCACGCCAAATTGGAGTTAATAAAGAGTACTCCAAAACTGCTTATAATTAACACCATATCAAGTCTCATTTTCAAGAGAAGTTGTTTTTTCTTAAAATGGGAGTTGAGATTCTCCACCTTATTCACATTGGAGAAGTTGCTTTTATTAGAGATTTTATTAACAAGTTGAGAATGACAGACATATTCTCCCTGATTAGTGGGCAACTGATCTCCATTTTAAATTTGGTCATTGGATTCGATGAGTTGTGTCTCTTCTATTAACATACTTAGAAGGCCATTTCAATATGTCATGATTCAATGATTTTATACAAAGTTACAAGGCCATTGGTATATGTCCATATTTAACCAAGATTTGGGTGGTAAATGACCAACATACCCCTATAAGAATTCTAAAATGTTTTCAAGATTCCAAAAGACCTCAATTGTTAAATAAACTTTTTAAGAGACCCATTTATGACCTTAAGGCTAAGTATGCAAGATCATGAGGAAATTAGAACGGTTTGAGGTATGAACTCTAAGAAAAATGACGAAACAACCCCTAAAAACCTTTTATAAGAATCAAGGTTTGTTATGAATATCAAATGACAAGATGGGTATATGAAACTATTCTTAATTATCTCAAGTTTTACTACATATAAGAACATTTATTATGCTTATGCAATATCATTCTTAGATGAGAGTTTTATTAAGTCACTCAATCAAGAAATTTGAGGAAATAACATTTTTTTTTTGAGATGTTTATGCACAAATAGTAAGAGGAAGCTTTGAGGTTGTATGAGCAAAGTGGTCAAGGATTGGATACTTTAGCAAGATTTAGAGTTTATGACTTAAAAGATAAAGTAATACATATAGACGAATCAAGTCATGATCTACTTAAAGGAAGAAACTAAATCACCGGGAAGAAATTAGGAAGGTTTGAATTAAGGTTGAATGTTATATCTAAGTTATTCCAACATTAATTCCAACATGAGATCTGAGCCTTGAATCTAATTGAATTTTTTTAGATTATGGCCTAGACAACTTGGTTAAGGTAGACCGAGCAATAGATACATGAGCTACTAAGTCAGGACTTCACACTCCTTAACATTTGTTTTAGAGAGCAATAGCTCTAGTTATTAAGAGGTAAGAATGGGCCCACACGACGATATATTGAACATTAAGAGCTGATCCAAATAGTTATACATACATGGAGAAACAAGGGTTCCCTCAAGTATATGAACCAAGAAGGCAAGGTTAAAATGTTTTCTCGGAGTTCGATATAGTTGTGTGGGTTAGAGTGATGTTGTTGGGCTCACTAATTTCCCCTAGCTTAACTAATTTAAGCTTATGAAAAATTGAAAGAAGAAAGGGTCCGAGCGTATCAAAACCAAGCCAGATCAGCCAAAATATTGACCAAGAGCCGTAAAAAAGTATATTCTTCGACTGACTTTAAACAGTTCAAGTGGGCTTATAAAATGAAGTGATGGACCTCCCTTTTACAATGGGACAATACCATTAATTCTCTTAATAATATATTTTCATGATACGGGATTATAACACTACGAACTTTAAAGATAATGTCTTAAAATTGGAAAGTTTTGAACTTTTATTATGCATAAAATTATGTAACATAAACTTAATTGGCTTGATTACGAGCTATGGATCTGCAATTTGCATAAAACCTTTGGCCCATTAGCTAAGTTTGTTAGAACGTCGCACTAATTAAGTGCGAAGGTTGCAGGTTTGCCACTTGGACGGGTCAATTTCATTAATTCTCAATGATATCTTTAATGATACGAGGTTAAAGCACTGCAAACTTTAAAAGATAATGACCTAAAGTTTTATATTTATTATGCATAAAATTATGTAACCTAAACTCGATTGACTAGTTTAGAGGCTACTGTTGTGCAATGAGCATAAAACTTGTGGCCTTTTAGCTTAGTTGGTTAGAACGTCGTGTTAATAACGTAAAGGTTGTAGGTTCGATAAATACATAGGCTAAATTTTATTAATTCTTAATAATATCTTTTCATGATACGGGGTTACAACACTACGAACTTTAAAGATAATGACTTGAAGTTTTAATTTTATTATGCATAAAATTATGTAACCTAAACTCGATTGACTAAATTAGGAGCAATTGATCTACAATATGCATAAAACCTATGGCCTATTCGCTCAGTTGGTTAGAGCGTCGTGCTAATAACGCGAAGGTCACAGGTTTGACACCTGCATGGGCCAATTTCATTACGAAACTCAATTGACTAGAATAGGGTAGGAGCTAACGATCTATAATGTACATAAAACCTGTGACTTATTAGATTTTCGTGCTAATAACGTGTAGGTTGTAGGTTCGAATCAACACCTGAGGGACACGCATGGTGCCACGCTTCAATTTTAAGAATTTCACTTCCCAGCGCTCACCTTCAGTTTTGTACCCACGATTCATCAGCAGAAATTACCTTCCCATTCTCTAACCTTTCAATACCCACTTCTAGAAGCTTTCTTTTCTTTTTCAATTTCAACGTCTACAACGGAGACTTTTCCACAGATTTATCCACGATAGATTTTAGTTGTTGCTCTAAATCTTTGTTCTCCTTCTTATGATCTGGAAGTTTCTTTGGCTCGTTCGCCGATCACGTGTTCAATCCAGATTCCTTCTTCAATTTTCTCGTCTCCGATATTGCGATTTTGCCAAATCCGCTGTATATCCTCTCATTTCCAACGGATTCCACCACCTCATAACTACCACCATCGTATTTTTCTACATCGTGTTCTTTCGCTTTCCGATCTTCATTTTGAGCCATCAAGAGAAGACCTTCATTTGTTGCGTCATCCAAGGCTAGGTTGATTGTTTCTCCCACCTTTTTATCGACTCAAGAACCTTTTGCAAAATGCCCCTCTGCCACAATTGTAACATTTGTCGAAGTCAAAATCGTTCGCTTAGTGACAATATTTGTGACATTTGTAGCACTGAATGTTGAAGTAAGTTGATCGGCCACCTCTTCCTCGACTGCGTCCTCTTCCACGCCAATTTGCCTTGCTCGACTATCCCTTCTTCTTAAAGTATCCTTCATGACTGTTTCCTTGATCACCATGACAATTTTTACTACTTTCACGGCAACAACCTCTACCTTCAAAATTTTGAGAGTAGAGTACCTTTTCATCTTTGATTGATGCCTTGGTTTGAAGTGCTTGATCGAGTCTTTCCTACTTCTTCTTCTTACGTTGCTCGTGTGCCTCGAGAGAACTGGCTAGCTCATCGACTATGAACGTCGCTAGGTCATTTGACTCTTCTATTGCGCATACAACATTCTCAAAGTTGTTGGTTAATGACCTTACAATCTTCTCCAAACCCGCGGCTCGGCTAACATTTCTCCATTTCGGTTGAGTTGGTTTACCACAGTCTGTAAATGCATGATGTAGTCAGATACATTTTCTGACTCCTTCATCTTCATGTTCTCCAACTTGCCACGAAGAGTTTTGAGACGCACTTGCTTGACTCGGTCGATTTCTTTGAACATTTTTCCTAAAGTGTCCCACGATTCTTTTGAAGTAGTTGCACTGGCAAACTTCTCAAAGCCCGACTCGTCAATGACTCAAAACAACATGTACAGTGCCCCTTATCCTTTGATCGCACCTCTTTTGGTTCTTCTAACCCTTCTTCGACCACCTCCCATGCATCTTGAGAACCGAGAAGAGCTTTCATATGAATGCACAAATTCTCATATTTTGTCTTCGATAGTCGCGGTAGCAGCATTTGACCTGTCACATTCGCCATTGGCTTGATACCAATTTGTTAAAGAAAACTCACAAATTTGTGAAATAAATCTCACACAAACTAATGATAGAAGGAGACAAATAACACTCTGTTTATTTGAAAATAATTCTTCTATTGCTTCTATCTTTTTTTATTTTTTTTTCACTCTAAGCTTTACCATTTTACAATAGAAATAACAAATGTATAAGGTCTTCTAAACTAAATACAGACATCAGGATGCCATTGTTTCCCGACCCATAAAAAGTCATTGTTCCTTTAAAGATTCTTGGCCTTTCATCTTCAACACTCTGGGCCTTTTCCTTTGAGACTGACTCTTGGATTCAAAACCCACTAAAATTCTCCATGGAGAATCCGATCCCTGCCACTTCCTTGCGATGAATCCCTTACCCTGGTCCCCACACAAATAAATAGAGGATTTCGTTGAAACGGAGAATGAAATAGATGGTGGGGATGATGACAAGGAATGGACATCGCTACTTGTGGCCCCTGCACATGTTGTGTTTTATGATTGTATGACATATACTATGTTATGTATATGCTATGTTATGTATAAATACGATATGTTGCATGAAAGTTACGCTATGATATCATATACACTATTGTAGGATTATGTTATGTCATAGAACAATGTTATGGTTTGCTGTTATTTGGTGCATGATCCTTCATGTATCATTTCATGTAAACTATGTTAATACGTATTCTCTATGACTAGGAGACATTAGAAAATTATGTATGGTTAATTATTAAAAATATGAAATGAATCAAGTATTTATCTCTCATAGAAACACTATGCTAGGAATAGATGGGAGGTATGACTAGCGCAATGAATATATGTCATGCTTTAATGTTATGGGACCTCATGCATTTTGTATACCACGTGCATCGAGATACTTCTATATTATGTTTAGTACACTTTATGCCTATGTATTGTCAATCATGAACAATATGACAAGAATCAAGTATGTATGTCTCATAGGAACGTTATGTCGTGTTTTAATGTTAGGGATCTCATGCATTTTATATGGGAGGTGCATCGGGATACTTCCCCATTATGATCAGTATAGATACATACCTTACAATATTTATGTTCTTTATGATATTATGCGGGTCTTCTTCCTTCATGGTATTTGGTAGTGTGAGTGTGCTCAAGCTCGACGAGGTAGACCTATGGAATACTCTTATACCAACCCACCTGGTGGTTAATGTACACATTCATAGGTCGTGTGTAAGGAAGTACAACATATTCAACTCTGCTCGGATTGAAAAGCAAAGCCCAAGCCCACGTCACAATGTATTTATGAAAGGATAGGTCCCACTATATTACATGTGATTCATATTCCGACGCTAACAATGGGATTACTTACTGAGTATTTATTAAAGTACTCAAACCACATGCTATTCTTATTTTAAAGTAAAGGTAAGATACCCATTTACGGATGACAATATTGCGTTGAAGGCCAAGGAACCAAAGTTAAGGTAGTTGCATTCATATTATTTTTAATGATCCTTAGATTAGATGAGGGCATTGTTTTATTTTTATTTAAACTAATGTTATCCATTTTCCACTATGTTGTTCATAACAATATTGTTTTAATGAGTTCATTATGAACATTGAAGTCCATAGCACCGTTTATGAAATGTTGTAAATGAATTCTTTCATGCATAGTAGTAATGTCATGGTGACGATAGTTTTTAATAGAAAAATAGAGTAGTTGGTTATAAGAACCATGAATAAAAAGGGGATAAAAATCTGTGTCCTCTGACCGGTGTAGATAGTTTTTACTGATTATCTAGAAAGTTCAATCTCAAAATCATAGTGATTCTCAAGCTCTCAATGTCGGTTTAAGCTTCCCCTATAAAGTTGAAAGTTTAGGCAATAGTTTGGAACAAGAATCGAGCTCCCAATAGTAGGCAATAAGCATTTAGATTTTGGGTCTCGTACTCTCAGATTTCTTCCAAATTCGGGAGCAATTCTACACCATTTTTGTAACAGATTAGATAAAAAAAAAAAAAAACGGAAGTTCGCCAAAGTTTTCGTTCGCACACGACCCACAAAGGGCGACCGATGTCTGGGTCACCACGGAAACCAAACCCAACCTTCAGCCACCTCGAAGATACCTGTAGAGAAGAAAAAAAAGTGAAAAACTAGAAAGACGTCAAAACCTCCGTTTTACACAACGAAAGTAACCCAGAGACTTTTACACACGCTAGGGGTAGATTTAGACCAATCCTACACGTTGTACACCACCTAAAGTTCCAAGAAATTTACTTTAAGATCGTTTCCTTTTCGTTTGTTTCGAGAAATATATCGATCAATTCCGATTCTTTCTTTTTCTATTGATTCTTTTCCGATTGAGATGTATGGATCCATGGGCTTATGGTTTATACATTCGTTTTAGTCTCGACTCTAGGAATAATTTTTTTCGCTATCTTTTTTCGCAAACCGTCTAAAGTTCCACCTTAAGAGGCGAAATGAATTCTCATTATCTCAATTGAAGTACTGAGCCTCACAATAATCCCACAGACTTTTACACACACCAGAGGTAGATTTAGACGAATCCTACACGTTGTACACCGTCGGGCAAGGGAGACAGAGTGTCGGATTTCCAAACCCTCTCAGATCTGGGAGTATTAGGCCTTTACGAACCAAACACATACCAAAAACAGAATTAGGGGGTGAAGGAGATTTGGAAACGGAGAAAAAAGGAGGGAAAAAGGACGTCAAAACGACGTTACCGAGGTGAGAGAGAGGTCACCAGAAAATCGGTGAGTAACCGGGCGAAGGAGACGAAGTCTGACCAGAAAGCCGAACTCCCGTGACTCGAACCGAGCCCAATCCACTTCTGTCTAAACTGCGGCTGACGACACTTTCGCGGCCCAATCACCTCAGTACAAACCAGAAAGCCCAGTTATGGCCTAACCCACCAGCCACGACTCGAGAGCAAAAGCCCAACAGCCCACCTACACGTTTTCCTTCAGCCTAGGCCAGCCCATCACTCGTGATCAACCCGAAAACCCACGCCTCGTCCTGAGACTGCTGTACACGCGTTGTCCTCTTGTTATGCCAAGTGACATGTCTACAGCACGACACCCCTCGGCTCCGGTGACTAATTGGCTCGGCAGTGGCTTCTCAGCTCCAGCGGCTTATTCAGCTCGAGAAACTTATTTCCGACCCATTTCTCACCGTTTCGACCCTCCTGGAGACTTAGTTTCGACCCCGTTTGAGGTAAAATAGATCATTTTAAGGTTGTATTTCACAAATTCAAGTTGGAAATTGATTATATTTGTGAAATACTAACGAATGTGTCGAATGATCCAATGGGAACCAACCACCAATAGAAGCGTAGGACATTTACGAGGAGCTAGGAGCTTACGTTTATATTTTAGGGAGTACTTCGGCTAAGGCCTACTAGGTAAGTGGCTCACCCGTCGTAGGTTACGTGTTATTTGTTATATGTTGGCACATGCCCATGGATTCGCACATGTCATTAAATTGTATGCTAGACTAATGTGCTTAAGTACGTAATCTTGTGAATGTGAATGTATGTTGTTTAGTCTGATGTGATATGTAGTGCTTATGACGTTTATGATGTTCTTGAATGATTATGGCATGATTGTATGAAATATTTGAATGTAAACAGCATGTAATGTATGACATGAAATACGGTAAATTGCTCGAAATATAACTCCGATAGGATTACGTATGTTATGTAGACTTAAAATGAGAAAATGACATGTTAAGCATGAAATAGGACAGTTATATTTGTTAATGACAAAGGTAGAAGTAATGGGGACCTCATGCATTATGAGTTCTCATGCATTTGGGGGGATACCCCTATCCCATCACGAGGGTACGAACGCGTACATCCAATGGCAGGACAACAATCGTTATGCCTTGCATAGCGCTGCCGTGACGATTACTAGTTCTAATGGGTGTCCGGCCTAAGAAGCTCCTAGAGTATGCTCACCGGACAAGGAAAGTGGCCCAGCGGTGTGCAAACTAGCTGGTGAGCCCATACTCGCTCGTATGGGCTGTGTGTAGAGTATATGGTACACGTCTAAATTTACCCATTAGAACAGCACCGTAGGGAAAACGAAATGAAAGATAGGTCCCATCATCTCTTTGCATGTGATTATTGCATAACCCAGATAGGAGGGTCACTTACTGAGTATTCTAGAAATACTCAAGCCTTGTGCTACTTTACTTTTCAGATAAAGGCAAGGCACCCATGTGAGATCGACGGCGGCATCGTACACCCCCGGACCGTGGCACATGCATAGGGTAGTTGTTTTCCATTTTTGTAGTATAGGTTAGTATAGGCTGAATTCGGTTTGCATCATTAGTATAGGTTAGAATAGGTTGAATTGTAATCGCATAATAAACAATAGGGTAGTATAAGACAACTGTTTCAGTGTTGTAATCGTTTTTCACAAGGTAATAAAAGATGTGTAGTCGCATCTATGATAAGGGCCCATTTAATGTAAATTCTGCATTTCAAGATATAGTAATAACCTTAGATTAAATATGTAAAATTTAGGTCGTTGCAGTTAGTCGCATTTATGATAAGGGCCCATTTAATGTAAATTTCGCATTTCAAGATATATTGATGACCTTAGATTAAATAGGTAAAATTTAGGGTCGTTACGATTTCTCTTCAAACTTGTTCTTACAATGCTGAAAGTGCCTAGAAATCGTTCCCCCAATCCAATTCGCCATTGAAGAGCATAAAGGAAAAATTAAAATTCCAATCTGAGGATACACGAGAATACGTCAAGAAAGGACGATCCCAATCACACCTCCAAGAAATGTTTCCATAGAAGACAACGAAGAGAAATAACCTCTAGAACAAGCCCAATTTAAGAAAATCCGTTTTGGGCTCAAATTAGGGGTAAGTTTCAAATTCCTATCTACGGTCTCTTATCTTTCAAATTAAGGATTCCTTCAACTCCAGAGCAAGAAGTTACTTCTACTCCATTCTTGCCAACTGTGAAGCCAAGAAAGTTAACTTTTTCCAGGCAAAACTACACTTATTAAAATTAGCATAAAGTTTATGTTTCTTAAGCATAATCAAAACTTACTTCACATGCTCATACAAAGTCTTTGAATAAATTAAAATATAATCAAAATGTACAACAACATGCTTTTTTAAATATTCTCTTAAAACGTGATTCATTAAGCGCATAAATGTACTAGGAGTATTAGTTAACCCATAAGGCATAACAAGTCATTCATACAATCCAACCTTAGTTTTGAAAGCTCTTTTCCATTCATCTCCTATATGCCTTCTAATTTAATGATATTCAGATTTCAAATCAATCTTTGTAAATAGATATGAACCATGCAATTCATCAAGCATATGGTCTAGCTTGGGAATAGGATGTCGATACTTTACAGTGATTTTGTTGATGGCTCAAGAATCCACGCACATATGCCACGTTCCATCTTTCTTTGGCATCAATAAGACTGGTACAGAACATGGACTCAAACTCTCTCGTATATAGCCCTTGTCTATGAGCTCCCCAACTTGCCTCTGAATTTCTTTAGTCTCAGTTGGGTTTGCTCTATAAGGAATGACTGCCCCCGGAATGAAATCTATTTTATGTTCAAGATCTCTAATGGGAGGTAGTCCTTTAGGTACTTCATCTTGGAACAAATTCTCAAATTCTTGTAAAAGAGATTAAAATTTATCCTTTCAATATGACCTCCTTGTATTCCTCCACTTCCTCTTTACCCTTGGATGTCTCATTTTTGTTCTTTTTTTCAATCTCATACTTAGCTCTAACCTTGGAATTTATCCTTTCAATATTTGCATTTTTTTTTCCAAGGTTTGTAAGTAATAGACTTAGAAATAGCATACCTCTTGGAGTTCTCCTTCTCCCAAGCTAGTTGTCCTTTGATTTTGACATCAAGGTGTAACAATTCTTGCATATCAAAGTACGCTTACCTATCCACTTGGTGAGCAAGTTTTTAGTTCATCCCACCGAGGAATCTAGCCATTGAATCCTCTTTGTCTTTATCAATGCATGCTCTATTCATAAGGGCCTCCATTTCTGTGTAATATTCTTCATTACTTTTGGATCCCTGTAGCAGAATCTAGAGTTTTTGTTTGGGTACTCGAGAATAATGCTTCGGATTGTAAATTTTTCTCATTAATGTCTTCAATTCCTCCCACATTTCAATTGGTTTTTCATAGTTTTTGTTGGACTCTTTCTCTCCCACCCTAGGACTATGTCCCGCTAAAAGAGTGACATTATCATCTTCTTCATTTTCAACTCCTTCATTCAAGAGTATTTCCCTTCCTTGAAGATTACCTAAGGCTATTTCAATTCACTCCATCCGGTTTGTCGATGTACTAACAACTTGATTTAAATAAGTAATAGTTCTGACTTGTGCTTCTCTCAACCTAGCTTCATTGATCTCCCCTCCATTTCCTTCGTCTTGGTTCATGATTGTACAAAAAATAGTTAAATATGCTTAGTTCTCACATACACAACTCACTAATTTTATACTCAGGGACACTCGTGTTTATTACACACAAAGGTAGGCTATTTGTGAAAGTGACTAAATTATGATCAAGGCAGGTTAATACATGGATAAAGCAATTAATAACAAGCTATTCAATGAAATCAAGATAAATTAATTATGAAATAACAACAAAATAACAACAAAAAATAAACAAAGAAAGAAGGGCACAAATATATTTTTTTTTGGATGGAATTGCACATTGAAAAAAAAAGAATTCCAAAGAGAATGGTGGTGAAGATTTGAGAACAACCTAACTTTCCTTTTTTATAAAATACGAGAAAATTTAGAATTTATCTTCAAGTCTAAATGATGAGAAAAAAAAATCAAACACAAATGTTCTAGATTTAGATGGAATAAGAAAGAATGTGAATTGAAGTGTATTTGATCTTTATAAATGGTCTAAAATAAATGGTAATGACCATGTATAATCAACAAATATGATAAGAATTTCTTTTTTTTTTTTTGTTTTTTTTTTCTTCAGGGTCTAAATATGATGCTCAAAAAGAAAATGAGAACAAGGTCAAAATATGACAAACAAGATGGAAATGGCCCCAAGAAAATAAATGGACAGATTTAAAGAAAAAAAAACAATAGCATAACCAATAAACTAGATATAAAATCAATTCTAGAGTAGGTCACATAGATGCAACCTAAACTCTTGACACCAATTTGACTAGGCAACCCTAATTCTCAACCCAACTAACTAATTCATCCCAACTTTTGTTTTTGTTTTTGTTTTTTGTTTTTTTTTTCGTCTTCTTGTTAGATATTCGCCAACTATTCTCGAGTAGCAAGTCATCTGATCTTTCAAGAGTCATATATGTCATATAGTCTTATATTGCATATTCGTCAACTCACCTATTGCAACTTGAATCGATAGTAGAGGAAATGGTAAGAGCATAACTAAATTACCTGATTTCTGGTATGCTTAAAAGAGTTAAACTGGGTGCCACCAATGGCGGGGAATAGCTTAGATAAGCGAAATAAGGCACAACTTTAATAACTCAATTTTAAAAACTTCAAAGCACAACTATAATAACTCAATTTTCAATACTTCAAATCATTTTTCATGGCACGTACTGACAAAGAAAATTTGATAAAAATTGGAACAAGATCAATACTTCAAATCATTTTTCATGGCACGTACTGACAAAGAAAATTTGATAAAAATTGGAACAAGATTCGAAAAATAAGGACAACAACTCGTAACACATAGAACTGACAAATTTGATAAAAATTGGAACAAGATTCGAAAAATAAGGACAACAACTCGTAACACATAGAACTGACTTGACAAATAAAAAATTTGATGAAAATTGGAACGAGATTCGAAAACTAAGGATAACAACTCGTAACACATAGAACTTACGGTTCGAGATGACCCTCCTCTGTGACCTTAACTAACCATTAGTGATCCCCGAAAAAGGAAAAGTAATATATAATGCAACTAAATAAGTAACCTATTTGTAGGCAGTAATCAAATCCTTGATCGAGCGAGTTGCCACGGTTTTTATTTAGGTTGTAGGAAGTTCAGGTGTAGATTATATGTAACGACCCTAGTTTTCTAGCGGCCTAGAGTCACTAGAATATGCATGATGTAACTTCTTTATTCGAAAATATTTTTTACATTATGTTTTTGTATCGAGGGTTCCCCTAAGAAGAACTCAACATTATTAGTAAGGATGCTAGATTAAGACTATGTAACAATGTTAGGAATCACGAACCTCCGTAATTATATGACATTGTCCACTTTGGTTGACGGGTTAAAGTTTTCCTTGCGCGGTACGCTTGATGGAGAGACGCCAGCATCTCTGGGGCACAGATCGTAATATGGTGGCGAACGACAACTCGACGCCCGTCATCACGGCGTCGACCTCTTTGTGGTAGTGATGGAGATGCTGGCACACGACAGCGGCGTGGAGGAGTGAGCGAGCCTGCCCAAGATGGACCCCACAATGTGTGTATTTTCGTGCTTTGTATTTTCTTCTACTCAAACCTACGACCTGCTCTACCCACTTGAGCTATTCTACTTGACTGTTGATAAGATCGGCTCTTCTGTAATGATATACCACCGATAGCTTCAACTTGGCTCTAATACCACTGGTTGACTCTGACAAAACGTCGACGAAAAAAAAAACGGCCGAAGAAAGTTTCTTCGAAGAAATAATAGCGGAAAGTAAAAAGAGAGATGGAGAGAATTTGCTTCTCATCAGTTGAATTCTTTAAATAGCAAACATAATTACAAAAATAGAAAGAGTGGGCTAAAACTTCGCCCAAAGTTAGCCAAAAATGACCGGCCTATTAGCTCAGTTGGTTAGAGCGTCGCGTTAATAACGACGAAGGTCGCAGGTTTGACACCATGGGCGAATTTCATTAATTTTTAATAATATCTTTTCATGATACGAGTTAAAACACTATGAACTTTAAAAGATAATGATTTTTTTAAGTTTATTATTTATCAAGTTATGTAAATGAAACTCGATTGACTGGATTAAGAGCCAACGATCTATAACGTGCATAAAACCTATGCCCTATTAGCTCAGTTTGTTAGGTTGTCGTGTTAATAATGTGTAGGTCGTAGGTTCGCCAAATCTCATTAATTCTTTATAATATTTTTTCATGATACGGTGTTACAACACTACGAACTTTAAACTGACGCGACCTGCGAGGTAACCTCTCACAATTTTTCTCATGCAAGAGGTAACCTTTCAAAATTTTTCTTTAATCTGAGCCGTGATAGGTTCTTCTATGAAGGATGAAATTTGAGGTTTTCTGAGAGTCCTTTCACGAACAAGAAGAAGGTAAATAACTTTCACAATTTTTCTTTAGATCTAAGCCGTTTGATATGTTCTTCTATGAATGATGAAATTCGAGGATTTCTGAGAGTCCTTTCAGGAAAAAGAACGTGGTAAATGAACAAACTTTGAAGGCAACCTTTCACAATTTTTCTTTAATCTGAGCCGTGATAGATTCTTCTATGAAGGATGAAATTTGAGGTTTTCTAAGAGTCCTTTCACAAACAAGAAGGAGGTAAATGACTTTCACAATTTTTCTTTAGATCTAAGCCGTTTAATATGTTCTTCTATGAATGATGAAATTCGAGGATTTCTGAGAGTCCTTTCAGGAAAAAGAACGTGGTAAATGAACAAACTTTGAAGGCAACCTTTCACAATTTTTCTTTAGATCTAAGCCGTTCGATATGTTCTTCTATGAATGATGAAATTCGAGGATTTCTGAGAGTCCTTTCAGGAAAAAGAACGTGGTAAATGAACAAACTTTGAAGGCAACCTTTCATAGTGTCCTTCTAGATCTAAGCCGTTCGATATGTTCTTCTATGAATGATGAAATTCGAGGATTTCTGAGAGTCCTTTCAGGAAAAAGAACGTGGTAAATGAACAAACTTTGAAGGAAAGATTTAGTATTGTGACTGTCAGTAGAGAAAATTTTCCAGCAAGCCACATGTCAACTTGTGGGAGGGAAGCGCGTTAGACAGCAGGCAAGCCGCGTGTCAGACAGCCTGAGGGACACATATTGATGATTCGGTGGAATAACGCGTCAGGCATGTTGTAAAGTGACGTGTCTGCAATTGATATGCGACACGTTGTAACTCTTCCGACCCATGCCCACGTCTAGCCTAGTTTGACTCGAAGGATGTTCGACCTGATCCGCATGGTGCTACGCTTCAATGTAAAGAATTTCACTTCCTAGCGCACACCTCCGATTTTGAACCCAAGACTCATCAGCAGTAGACCTTTCTTTCTCCACACCTTCTTCAATTCTCTTCACAAGCTGAGAAATTACCTTCCCATTCCCTTCCTTCTTCAATATGAGATACAAAGAACTCTCACTCAGCTCAGCTACTTTCTTCTCTAACCTTTCAATCTCCATTTCTAAAAGCTTTCTTTTCATTTTCAATCTCTACTTTCTCCTTCAAAAGGCGCTCGTTCAGCGATTTCAACGTCTGCAACTGAGACTTCTCCACAGATTTATCCACAATAGATTTTGGTTGTTGCTCTAAATCTCTGTTCTCCTTCTGATGATCTGGAAATTTCTTTGGCTCGTTCGCCATCACGTGTTCATCCTGATTCCTTCTTCAATTTTCTCATCTCCGATATCGCGATTTTGACAAATCCACTGCGTATCCCCTCATTTCCAACAGCTTCCACCGCCTCACAACTACCGCCGTCAGCTTTTTCTCTGCTGTGTTCTTTCGCTTTCAGATCTTCATTTTGAGCCATCAAGAGAAGACCTTGGTTTGTTGCGTCATCAAAGGCTAAGTTGATTGTTTCTTCCACCTTTTTATCAACTCAACAATCATTTACAAAATGCCCCTATGCCACAGTTGCAACATTTGTCGAAGTTACAATTGTTCGCATAGTGACCATATTTGTGACATTTATAGCATTAAATGTTGGAGTAAATTGATCGGCCGCCTCTTCCTCGACTGCGTCCTCTTCCACGCCAATTTACTTGGCTCGCCTATCCCTTCTTCTTATAGTGTCCTTCATGACTGCTTCCTTGACCACCATGACCATTTTTACTACTTTCAAAACCAAAACCTCTACCTTCAAAATTTTGAGAGTAGAGTACCTTTTCATCTTTGATTGACGCCTTGGTTTGAAGTGCTTGATCGAGTGTTTCCTCCTTCTTCTTCTTACATTGCTCGTGTGCCTCAAGAGAACCAGCTAGCTCGTCGACTATGAACGTCGCTAGGTTCTTTAACTCTTCTATCGCGCATAAAACATTCTCAAAGTTGTTGGTTAATGACCTTAAAATCTTCTCCAAAACCCGCGTCTTGGCTAATATTTCTCCATGTCAGTTGAGTTCGTTTACCACAGTTTGTACATGCGTGATGTAGTCAGATACACTCCTTCATCTTCATGCTCTTTGACTTTCCACAAAGAGTTTGGAGACGCACTTGCTTGACTCGGTCGATTCCTTTGAACACTTTTCCTAAAGTGTCCCACGCTTCTTTTGAAGTAGTTGCATTGGGAAGCTTCTCAAAGCCCGACTCGTGGATGACTCGGAACAACATGTATAATGCCCCCTTATCCTTTGATCGCACCTCTTTTAACGTCTTATTTCGTGCCGCTGTATAACCCATGGTATCTTTTGGTTCTTCTAACCCTTCTTCCACCACCTCCCATGCATCTTGATAACCGAGAAAAGCTTTCATATGAATGCTCAAATTCTCATAGTTTGACTTCATTGGTCGCGGTAGAAGCATTTGACCCGTCACGTTCGCCATTGGCTTGATACAAATTTGTTAAAGAAAACTCATAAATTTGTCAAATAAATCTCACAATCTTTTATTGCTTCTCTGTTTCTTTTCTTTTTTTCTCTGCTCTGCTTTACCGTTTTACACCAGTAATAACAAATGTATTTATAAGGTCTTCTAAAACTAAATATAGACATCAAAATGCCATTGTTTCCTGACCGATAAAACGTCATTGTTCCTATAAAGATTGTTGGCCTTTCATCTTCAACACTCTCGGCCTTTTCCTCTAAGACTGGCTCTTGGATTTAAAACCCACTAAAATTCTCCATGGGTTATCCGATCCCTGCCACTTCCTTGCGAGGAATCCCTTACCCTGATCCCCACACAAATAAATAGAGAATTTTGTGGAAATGGAGAATGAAATAGATGGTCGGGATGATGACAGGGAATGGACATCGTTACCTGTGGCCCAGGCACATGTCGTGTTTTATGATTGTATGACATATACTATGTTATGTATATAATATGATATATGATATGTTGCATACAAGTTACGCTATGATATCATATACACTATTCTAAGACTATGAGACATTAGAAAATCATGTATTGTTAATTATTAAAAATATGAAATGAATCAAGTATTTATATCTCATAGGAACACTATGCTGGGAATTGATTGGAGGTATGATTAGCGCCACGAATATATGTCATGCTTTAATGTTATGGGACCACATGCATTTTGTATACCACGTACATCGAGATACTTCTATATTATGTTTAGTACACCCTATGCCTATGTATTGTTAATCATGAACAATATGACAAGAATCAAGAATGTATGTCTCATAGGAACGTTATGTCGTGTTTTAATGTTAGGGATCTCATGTATTTTATATGCGAGGTGCATCGGGATACTTCCCCATTATGATTAGTACAGACACATACCTTACAATATTTATGTTCCTTATGATATTATGCGGGTCTTTCCCCTTCATGGTATTTGGTAGTGTGAGTGTGCACAAGCTCGACGAGGCACACCCACAAACTCTTATACCAACCCACCTGGTGGTCAATGTGCACATTCATGGGTCATGTGTAGGGAAGTACAACATATTCAACTCTGCTCGGACTGAAAAGCAAAGCCCAAGCCCATGCAACAATGTATGTGAAAGGATAGGTCCCACTATATTACACGTGATTCATATTCTGACCCTAACAGTGAGATTACTTACTGAGTATTTATTAAAGTACTCAAACCACATGCTACTCTTATTTTAAAGTAAATGTAAGATACTCATTTACGGATGACAACGTTGCATTGAAGGTCAAGGAACCAAATTTAGGGTAGTTGCATTCATGTTATTTTTAATGATCCTTAGGTTAGATCAGGGCATTGCTTTATTTTTATTTAAACTAATGTTATCTATTTTTCACTATGTTGTTCATAAGCGTTTGGGCAATAGTTTGGAACAAGAATCGAGCTCCCACTAGTAGGCAATAAGCGTTTAGATTTTGGGTCTCCTATTCTCAGATTTCTTCCAAATTCAAGAGCAATTCTACACCATTTCGATTCAAACTTGTTCTTACCATGCTGAAAGTGCCTAGAAACCATTCCCCCAGTCCAATTTGTCATTGAAGAGCTTCAAGGAAAACTCAAAATTTTAATCCGAGGATACATGAGAATTCGTCAAGCAAGGACGATCCCAATTGCACCTCCAAGGAATGTTTCCATAGAAGACAACGAAGAGAAATAACCTTATTAAAATTAACGAAGAGAAATCCGTTTTAGGCTCAAATTAGGGATAAGTTTCAAAATCTTATCTATGGTCTCTTTTACTTCAAATTAAGGATTCCTTCAGAGCAAGAAGTTACTTGTACTCAATTTTTACCAACTATGAAGCCAAGAAAGTTAACTTTTTCCATGCAAAAACTACCCTTATTAAAATTAGCATAAAGTTTCTTTTTCCTAATCATAATCAAAACTTACCTAACATGGTTCACATGCTCATACAAAGTCTTTGAATAAATTAAAATATCATCAAAATGTACAACAACATGATTTCCTAAATATTCTCTCAAAACCTGATTCATTAAGCGCATAAATGTACTAGGAGCATTAGTTAACCCATAAGGCATAACAAGTTATTCATACAATCCAACCTTAGTCTTGGAAGCTCTTTTCCATTCATCTTCTACATGCCTTCTATATCAAGATTTCAAATCAATCTTTATAAATAGATATGAACCATACAATTCATTAAGCATATGGTCTAGCCTAGGAATATGACGTCGATACTTTACAGTGATTTTGTTGATGGCTCAAGAATCCACACATATGTGCCACGTTCCATCTTTCTTTGGCATCAATAAGAATGGTATAAAACATGGACTCAAACTCTCTTGTATATAGCCATTCTCCAT
Organism: Cucurbita moschata; assembly: GCF_002738365.1. Classification (NCBI taxonomy): domain Eukaryota; kingdom Viridiplantae; phylum Streptophyta; class Magnoliopsida; order Cucurbitales; family Cucurbitaceae; genus Cucurbita; species Cucurbita moschata. The sequence goes on from NW_019268644.1 coordinate 69,175, forward strand.
GAGCTCCCCAACTTGCCTGAATTTTTTTAGTCTCAGTTGGGTTTTCTCTATAAGTTGGCCTATTGGGAATGATTGAACCCGTTATGAAATCTATTTTATGTTCAATATCTCTAATGAGAGGTATTCCTTTAGGTACTTCATCTTGGAACACATTCTCAAATTCTTGTAAAAGAGATTGAAACATACAAGGCAAATAAAAATTGTCATCGTTAGAGACCAAACATCCTTACGTGTACATGAGTATAAAGATGGTTTCTGTGAAAACATTCGGCTTCTAACCTCTCCAACTCTATCCAAACAACTCACTTTCTTTCATTTTTTTTTCAATTTCATTATTCTTTTCACTATTTTTAAGCTTTCAATTTCTCCTCATTCTCTTAGATTTCTTCTTAGCTCATCTTGGTCACTTTCCTCACTATGTGATACAACTTGTCCATTCTTTATGATCATGACTCAATTGTTAGGACAATCATGACTCAATATATTTTACATTATGTTTTTGTATCAAAGGTACCCCCTAAAAAGAACTCAACATTATTATTAAGGATGTTAGATTAAGACTATGTAACAATGTCAGGAATCACGAACCTCCATAATTAAATGACATTGTCCACTTTGGTTGAAAGGTTATTTTTCAACATACTAAAATGGAATGATTCATTACCATGGCTAAAAAGAGAGCTTGAACCTCTCCAACTTTATCGCTAACAATCATACGCTCTAATCAACTGAACTATTCCAACAAATTATGACTATTAGCCTAGATATTGTCTACTTTGGCTCGTTACATATCGTCATCAACCGCACGATTTTAAAACGCGTCTAATAGTGAGAGATTTTCACATGCTTATAAGAAATGTTTCATCCCCTCCCCAACCGATGTGGGATTTCACAATCTACCCCCTTGTGTTCCCAGCAATCTCGTTGGCACACCACCCGATGACTAGCTCTATACAATTTGTTACAAACCAAGCCCACCTCTATCAGATATTGTCTACTTTGGCTAATTATGTATCACCATCAGCCTCACAATTTTAAAATATGTCTACTAGGATGAGGTATCCACAACCTTAAAGAAAATGCTTGGTTCCCCTCTCTAATTGCTAGCAGATTTTGTTTTGTTATTTTTTGCCTGTTACTTATCGTTGTATGTCTAAAAGTTTTAAAACGCATCTATTAGGGAGAGCTTTCCACATCCTTATAAGGAATGCTTCATTCGAATCTTAAACCAATGTTAGATCTTAAAATAAATAGTTAGGATGGTTGAGTGGTCTAAGGCACTAGACTCAAGTTTTGGTCCTTGTGAGAGGGCGTGGGTTCAAATCCCACTTCTAATAACTTTTATATTAGGGAAAGTTTTCTTTTGTTCATTCTTGAATTCTTTGATACTTGTTCTTAATACACAATTCATAGTCCTTATCACAAGTGTTTAACTTAATAAATTGTACTTAGAGTAGGCACACAAAACACAAACAAGTATTAGTATTTAGAGTGATTTTAGAAACCATTACAACCACTAAAAACCTTATGTAATCTTATATTCTCACTTTGTCAAATTGCTAGTTAAGAGTTTAAAGGCATACTTACTTGGTCTCGGTAGGGAGTCCTCCTAAGCTAGGCCATAGAGAAACCTTGGGCTCTGATACCACTCTGTAAGGATCGGGCTGTCGCGATGGTTCTAAAAGACGGGTAAATTTTTCGTGAAATAAACAAAAGAATTTAAAATTTTATATTTACATAATATCCAAATAAAGTTTATACATAAGTATTTAAAACACAATCATACTAGTTAAAACACAAAATAAGGAACGGGCACAAAACATTTTACAACAAATGGGTTGAGGACAACGAGTGAGGTTTGTCTATGGCACCTGATCTCCCGACCTTGACCAACTCCTTATTACCTAAACAAATGGAGAATAAAGAATGAGACAAAGACTCTGTAAGTAGCCTACTTGTAGGCTCTTAATCATGTCTTTAATATTCTAGGGTACCACATTCTTTGTTGTTGTCTTGTTCTTGTTCTTGTTATTGTTGTAAGTACTCAAGTTCTTCAATTCTTGTTCCTGAGTTGGGGTTCTTATCTTGATTATCCTGAGGACCTTGGTCTCTGGATTATGAAACATTGGTTATCCTTTAAGGGCCTTAGTACATGGTTCTTGGTTCTTGGTTCTTGTCCTTAGAACTTGGATCTTGATCCATGTTCTAGACCTTGATCTTTCTCTTGTTCCTGATACTTTCTTTGTTCTCGTTTTGTTCTTGTTCTGTTCTTGATTCGTTCTCCAAGACACTCCCCCTAGGATTTATGGCACTAGCTATGCACCTAACAATCCTGTGTCCAAGGCTTCATGCGTTCCAAGCGATACAATCTTAACCTACGTTCATGGCTTCATGAGTTCCAAGCGACGTAGTCTTAACCCACATTTTAGGGCTTGCCCTTCGATACTGTATGCTAACCTATGCCCAAGGCTTCATGCATTCCAAGCGGCATAGTCTGAAAACCAACATCCAAGACTTCTTAAGTTCCAAGAGATGTAGTCTAATCCTACATCAAGGGCTTGCCCTATGATACAGTCTGAACACCTACGCTCAAGGCTTCATGCGTTCCAAGCAGCGTAGTCGAAGTCATGAGCACGTTGTACCATGGGAGGTCTTAGGAGTTGATTCTTGGCTAGTGTAACTTACTATCTTCTAGTTCCATCATGGCCCTAGACTACTCCCCATGATAAACCATGAAGGTCATGTGGTCGGTGCATACATGAACATGGCATCTTGCAAATCTTTTGGGTACTCGTAACATGGTGCAAGGCATCTCTTCTAAGTGAGAGAAATGAGGCCAATCATGATATTATAAAAAGGAAACATGGTGTAAGGCATCCCTTTCCTAGAAGAAGAAATCTTGGGCCACAAAAAGCATCGCTTTGTGTGAGGTCATAGGTCACTTTGGACATGATTAGAGTTTCTGTGTCTCAGGACCTTAGTCCCTTATCCTTGAGTGGTACCTTGCATTCTTCTTACTTGGGTAGTTGTAAAGATTGTGTGGTATTGTTCTTGGTTCTCAATCTTGTAAGTTTCTAAGGTTCGTAATTCCTGGAGGCACAAGTTGTAATTTGCATTTGTAACCATATGAACCTATCTTAGCATAAGTTGTTCTAGAAGGTTGTAGATTCCTAGGGAGTTCTTTAGAGGGTTCTAGAAGAGTCTTGATTCTTGTGGTGTTTCCTTTAGGTGTTTCTTGGGTCCTAACTTGGTTTAGGTTCCAAACTAGCTCCAATCAACTTGAAACGTCAAACATATCTTCATGTCCTTCATAATAGACCTTCTAAGAAGTACGAAACCATTTGGAGCACATATAGACCTTGGATTTTCATAAGTCGTCCTAGGGGCATTTTGGTCATTTTACCCATAATCCTTGGTTTTGCTACTTAACGTGTTCCAATAGTCTTCAAATTTTCTTAAGTCGTCCTTGGAGTTCATTTAGTGGGTTATTTTAACGTTACTTAAATCCTGAGCATTTTGATCAGTTTAGGGCCTAAACTCACCGTTCTTTTTGTTTTTCTTTCATATATCCTAAATTCATACTTATGTTAGGGTTCATATGGAAAATCAAATGGATTTGTACAAGTATTTTTTAACAAAACGTCCAAGGTCACTACTTACCTCGTCGTTGACATTTGGGATTTCCGTTCTTGAGCTTCCTTTATCTGAATTATCTCAATTTTCCTTCCACAGACTCCTTATTTTGTCTAGTTTCTGGAACCATAAAGATTTTTGTGAGAACCGGCCAGGAAGGAGGTTAAAATTGACAAAACCGAAGGAAGGTCACATATACCTATCTTTGACTTTTAGTGGTCAAAGTTTGACTTTTGACTTTGGACTTCATCTTCTTCATTGTTAGCTAGAAAAATCTCGATTTTTTCTTATCATACCCCTCTGGTTTTATCTTTTTACAGCTATATATAGACATCTAATGGATTTGATTGCTCCATGAAACCTTTAGATGAAGTTTCAAGCAAGAAGTAGAGACCAAGTTCATACCTTTTTGTGGTCTGTAGCACAAGTTATAATCTTCCAAAGTTCGTCGGAAAACATATTTCTTTCCGGAGTATATCTAGAAACCTTTTGTTGGGCAGCCGATTATAAGACTTTTCAGTGCCTGATTCCTTCAAAAAACTTGTAAATCCCATATGAAATATGTAGGAGTTGGTAGAAAGGAAAATGATTAAGCATAGCCCTCGAATTTGAAAGAAATTCAAGAAAGAAAAACCTAAAATCTAAGAGCTTCAAACTCGAGTTTTAGGAATTCTCATCACTCGATTCTTGTCCTAAAACTTTGCCCCAACTTCAGACTTTAGGCGAAGCTTCCACCGACATTTAGAGCTGCAGAATTGTCGTGATTTGGAATTTTCTAGATAATTCGTCGAAAATATATCTCTTTGATCAGTGAGCTACCAACTTTGAGTTTGAATTTCGACTGTCGAATTTGATGATCTTTGAACGTTCTAGATTGTATCCAAATTTGGGAAAAATCCAACGACACGATTTTGAGATTCGAAGGACTTTGTACAGATGGTCACATGTAGAGGTTTTTATTTTCAACAGAATGACACTTTCGTAATTATCTATATCATCAGTTTACTTTCGTAAGTCAAGAATGTCTTGGTTTAGTGAATGAGTGATTGACTACCCCTCGGTAGCAGTTGCTCTAACTCACTAAAGTATCGTTGCAAATTAATAATGATTTGGGTACATTATTACATTTGCTAAAACTGATTGGATTAAACATGATTAAGTCAAATCACTAATAGAATTTTCTTTATATCACAGCATGACAAACTTAATAGTACAATTACTCGCTTCTGAGAAATTAAACGGCGACAACTACACAACTTGGAAATCAAACCTAAACACAATACTGGTCATTGATGATTTAAAGTTTGTTTTAACTGAGGAGTGTTCTCCAAACCCCAGCTCAAATGCAAATCAAACAGTTCGGGATGCATATGACAGATGGATAAAGGCAAATGACAAAGCTCGAGTGTACATTCTAGCCAGCATATTTGATGTTTTGGCTAAGAAACACGATGATATGGGTACTGCTAAAGAGATTATGGAATCTCTCAAAGGGATGTTTGGACAACCGTCCTTCTCCCTTAGACATGAAGCCATAAAACACATTTACAACTGCCGTATGAAAGAAGGGACCTCAATTAGAGAACATGTCCTTGACATGATGGTCCATTTCAATGTGGCAGAAGAAAATGAAGATGTCATTGATGAGAAGAGTTAAGTCAGTTTTATCATGATGTCTCTTCCGAAGAGCTTCTTCCAGTTCCGCACATATGTGGTAATGAACAAAATAGAATATAACTTGACTGCTCTTCTCAATGAGCTACAGACTTATCAGTCACTCTTAACGAACAAGAGATAAACAGGAGAAGCAAATGTTGTTATCTCCAAGAAATTACTACGAGGATCGTCCTCCAAAAATAAGTCTGGACCTTCAACTTCTAAAAGTGTTTTGATGAAGAAGAAGGGTAACGGGAAAAATAAGATTCCTACTAACCGCAAGAACAAGGTTCAAAAAGCAGATAACGGAAAATGTTTCCATTGCAACGAAAATGAGCACTGGAATTGAAACTGCCCAAAGTACCTTGCAGAGATGAAAGCTGAAAAGACACAACAAGGTAAATATCATTTACTCATTGTAGAAAAATGTTTAGTAGAGTATGACAACTCAACTTGGATACTAGATTCAGGGGCGACTAATCATATTTGTTCTTTTTACCAGGAAACTAGCTCCTAGAAAATGCTTGCGGATGGCGAGATAACACTCAGGGTTGGAACAGGAGAGGTTGTCTCAGCAAGATCAGTAGGAAATTTAAAGTTGTTTTTTGGAGATAGATTCGTTATATTAGATAATGTACTTTTTGTTCCTGAAATGAAAAGAAATCTAATATCTATCGCTTGTTTATTAGAACAATTGTATAAAGTATCTTTTGAAATAAATGAAGTGTTCATTTGCAAAAGAGGTATTTATATTTGTTCTGCAAAACTAAAAAACAACTTATATATATGAAAACCGAGAGAAACAAAAGCTATTTTAAATACCGAGATGTTTAAAACAGCTGAAACTCAAAATAAACGACAAAAGATTTCTCCTAATACCTATATTTGGCACTTAAGACTAGGCCACATTAATCTCAATAGGATTGAGAGATTGGTTAAAAGAGGACTTCTAAATGAGTTAGAAGACAACTCTTTACCTCCATGTGAGTCTTGTCTTGAGAGTAAAATGACTAAACGATCATTTTCTGAAAAAGGTTATAGAGCCAAAGAAACCTTAGAACTCGTGCATACAGATCTCTGTGGTCCAATGAATGTCAAAGCACGAAGAGGGTATGAATATTTCATCAGTTTTATTGATGATTATTCAAGGTATGGCTATCTTTACCTAATGCATCACAAGTTCGAAGCTCTTGAAAAATTCAGAGAGTATAAGACTGAGGTTGAGAATCTATTAGGTAAAACTATTAAAACACTTCGATCAGATCGAGGAGGAGAGTACATGGACTTAAGATTTTAGGACTATATGATAGAACATGGAATAAGGTCTCAACTCTCAGCCCCTGGTATGCCTCAACAAAATGGTGTATCAGAAAGGAGAAATAGAACTCTATTAGACATGGTTCGGTCTATGATGAGTTTTGCTCAATTACCCGATCCGTTTTGGGGATATGCAGTGGAGACTGCTACATACATTTTGAACATGGTTCCTACTAAGAGTGTTTCAGAAACATCTTATGAGTTATGGAAAGGGCGTAAAGGTAGTTTACGTCACTTCATAATTTGGGGATGTCCAGCACATTTGTTGTTGCAAAATCCCAAGAAATTAGAACGTCGTTCAAAATTATGTCTATTCGTAGGATACCCCAAAGAGACGAAAGGTGGTTTGTTTTATGACCCTCAAGAAAATAGAGTGTTTGTATCAACAAACGCTACATTCTTAGAGGAAGACCACGTAAGAAATCATCAACCTCGTAGCAAACTAGTATTAAGTGAGATTTCTAAAGAAGCTACTGATAAAACAACAAGAGTTGTTGATCAAGCTGGTCCTTCAACCAGAGTTGTTGATGGAGCTGACACTTCTTGTCAATCACATCCTTCTCAAGAGTCGAGAATGCCTTGACGTAGTGGGAGGGTTATAACTCAACCCGATCGTTACTTGGATTTGGCAGAAACTCAAGTCATCATACCTGATGATGGCGTTGAGGATTCATTGACCTATAAACAGGCAATGAATGATGAAGATAGAGATCAGTGGATTAAAGCCATGAATCTTGAAATAGAGTCAATGTACTTCAATTTAGTCTGGGAACTTGTAGATCAACCAGAAGGGGTAAAATCTGTTGGTTGCAAATGGGTCTATAAGAGGAAACGAGACCAAACCGGTAAGGTACAGACCTTTTAAGCTCAACTAGTAGCAATGGGTTATACCCAAAGAGAGGGGTGGACTATGAAGAAACCTTCTCTCCTGTTGCTATGCTTAAATCGATTAGAATACTCTTGTCTATTGCCACATTTTATGATTATGAAATTTTGCAAATGGATGTTAAGACAGCCTTTCTTGCCGCCAATCTTGAAGAGAGTATCTATATGGCTCAACCAGAGGGGTTCATTGAATAGGACCACGAGCAAAGAGTTTGCAAGCTTAAAAGATCCATTTATGGGTTGAAGCAAGCATCTTGATCCTGGAATATAGCAAAGAGTTTGCAAGCTTAAAAGATCCATTTATGGGTTGAAGCAAGCATCTTGATCCTGGAATATAAAGTTTGATACTGCGATCAAATCTTATGGCTTTAAAGTTGAAGCAAGCATCTTGATCCTGGAATATAAAGTTTGATACTGCGATCAAATCTTATGGCTTTAAACAGAATGTTGACGAACCTTGTGTTTATAAAAAAGTTTGATACTGCGATCAAATCTTATGGCTTTAAACAGAATGTTGACGAACCTTGTGTTTATAAAAGAGTTTGATACTGCGATCAAATCTTATGGCTTTAAACAGAATGTTGACGAACCTTGTGTTTATAAAAGGATAGTATACTGCGATCAAATCTTATGGCTTTAAACAGAATGTTGACGAACCTTGTGTTTATAAAAGGATAGTAAACTCTACAGTAGCTTTCCTGGTATTGTACGTTGACGATATCCTACTCATTGGAAATGATGTGGGATTTCTGACTGACATTAAGCATTGGCTAGCGACACAATTCCAAATGAAAGATTTGGGAGAGGCTCAGTTTGTTCTTGGAATCCAAATTGTTCGGAATCGCAAGAACAAAACACTAGCATTGTCTNTGAGTCTAGGACTACGAGAAAAGGCATGAGTATGTGATACCCTAGTTCATTGGGTTTCTCTCTGCTCAACGTTATAAAACTCCACTAACCGTTACTCATTAGTGTATCGAAATGACTTGCTTAAGACCCTTTTCCTTGCTTAATCCTCTTAATTTCTTTATTGGATCCTTTTGGTCTAACATGGGTGGCTTTGCTTCATTTTTGGGGTGTTGCAGCTTCTTACCTCGACCGACCACCAACAAACAAAAAAAAGGGCCGTCAGTACGGCGATATGGGCTGATGCTGTGAACATAGACATTCTGGGCTGATGCTGGACTATCAAAGACATTCTGGGCTGATGCTGGACTATCAAAGACATTCTGGGCTATCAAAGACATTCTGGGCTGATGCTGTGAACATAGCAGCATATTTGATTAATAGAGGGCCGTCAGTACCCTTGAAGTTCAAATTGCCCGAAGAAGTATGAACAGGAAAAGAAATCAAGTACTCTCACTTGAGAACTTTTGGTTGTACTGCGTATGTTCATGTTGATCCAGAGAAGAGAGATAAACTTGATGCTAAGGCTATGGCTCTAATATGTTCGGGTACAAGTTTTGGGATGACAAAAATATGAAAATCCTAAGACACTGCGATGTGATCTTTAATGAAAATGTCATGTACAAAGACAGAGAGAAGATAAACTCTAAGACTACGAAGCTAGTGGGAGTTGAACTTGAGTGGCAGGAAAATTCACGCAGTGATGTTACAACAGAAGCTCAAAAAACTCCTGATCCTATTGCTGAAGAACTAGACGTGGAGCAAGTTACACTAGAGCAGGTGTTGATGAGAACATCTAGAACTATCAGAGCACCAGATAGATATTAAGCCTCATTACATTATCTGTTGCTGACTGACGAAGGAGAACCAGAGTCCTTTGATGAGGCCCTACAAGTGGAAGATTCAACCAAGTGGAAGCAAGCCATGGATGATGAGATGAGCTCACTTGAAAGGAAAGAGTGCTCTGTTGAACAAATGGGTGTTCAGAATCACGGTTGAACTAGATGGCAGAAGGAGGTTTAAGGCTCGGTTAGTAGCTAAAGGATATTCACAAAGAAAAGGCATTGATTATGCTGAGATCTTTTCTCCAGTTGTGAAATTAACTACTATTCAAATTCTGCTGAGTGTTGTTGCATCGGAGAATTTGCACCTTGAGCAAATGGATGTAAAAACGGCGTTTTTACATGGAGATCTAGATGAGAAGATCTATATGCAACAACCAGAAGGGTTTGCAGCTCCAGGCAAGGAGCACATGGTGTGTAAGCTCAATAAGAGCTTGTATGGACTGAAACAAGCACCGAGACAATGGTACAAGAAGTTTGACTCCTTCATGTGCAAGAGTAGTTTCCACAGGAGTGAAAAAGATCGGTGTTGCTACCTCAAGAAATACACTGATTCTTATGTGTTTCTACTCCTTTATGTGGATGATATACTAATTGCTGGATCAAGTATGAGGGAGATAAACCACCTGAAGGCAAGCTTGTCTTCAATATTTGAGATGAAAGATTTGGGTGCAGCGAAGTAGATTCTTGGGATGAGGATTTCTTGAGATAGATCTGCTAGCACATTAAACTATCCCAAGAGAAGTAAGGTGTTGTCCAAATTCAAGATGAATGACGCTAAACCCAGGACTACCCCCTTGGCAAATCATATTAAATTGTCAAATTGGCAATTTCCCAAGACAGTTGAGGAATGTGAGCACATGGCATTAGTTCCGTACGCTTCTGCAGTTGGGAGTTTGATGTATGCTATGGTCTGCACTAGACCTAACACAAGTAGTGAAGCTTTGAAGTGGCTTCTGAGATATCTGAGAGGTACATCCAATACTTCACTTTGTTATGGCAATCGCAAAGTAGTTCTGCAAGGTTTTGTGGATGCTGATCTAAGTGGAGATGTAGACTCTAGCAAGAGCACATCTGGATATATCTACACTATAGATGGAACAGCAGTGAGCTGGATGTCCAAGCTTCAGAAATGTGTTGCCTTTTCATCTACTGAAGCTGAGTACGTGGCAATAGCTGAAGCTGGAAAGAAGATGATATGGATGACAGACTATCTATAAGAATTAGGGAGGAAGCAGTGCAAGAAGATCCTTTATACAGATAGTCAGAGTGTCATACAATTGGTGAAAAACCCAGTCTATCACTCAAGGACAAAACACATTAGAAGGCGATATCATTTCACTCGCAGGTTAGTGGAAGAAGGCGATATGTGTTTGGAGAAGATAGAGGGTGCAAAGAATCCAGCAGACATGTTGACAAAATGTGTTGATGTTGAAAAATTAAGGTTATGCAAAGCATTAATTGGTATGGTCTAGTGATCGTTTAAGAATGAAATTCTTGGTTGACTGGATCAGTCTCCAAGTGGAAGAATTGTTAGGTTATAGAGTCTGCTCTCTTATTTATAGCTTGGTCAACGGCTATATCCGGTAAAGCTATATATAGTAGATGGTTAAATCTGGTAAAGCTATATATAGTAAACTGAACTATATATATATCCCGTCCGGTAGAGCTTTGAAAATGTAACTTTCTATTCTCTGTATTCTCTCTTGCTGTACATACTTGATGTCATCAATACAAATTCCTTTAGCCAGAGTTCTCCTTGCATTTTTCTCTCTCCTGTTCTTTGTGTTCATCTAGATAGAGTGATCATGGTACATGTAAGGTCTTCTTCTTCTTGGTGAAAAACCTTGAGAAAAAACCTCTCACAAACACTCTCTTCATATATACAAAATTCCTCCCAAGTTTAGTCACTCACCAGATTCCACAACCCCGTTCTAAGGCCGGAGGATAGTGGAGAAGACGCTAGTGGTAGTTGGAAACCGGTTCGTGAGGAAAAAGGTTAGTATTCAAACTCATTAAGTTTTAATACTTATGAACATGCTAGTTATTTACTATAATTGATGTTCTAAAAGTGCCTAAGATCCAAATTGCTTCCGTATGTGTTATATTAACACCATCAATTCCAACATTAATACCAACACGAGATATGAGCCTTGAATCGAATTGAATTTTTTTAGATTATGGCTAGGACAACTTGGCATTGTTAAAGGTAGACCGAGCCATAGACACATGAGCTACTAAGTCAGGACTTCACACTCCTTAACATTTGTTTTTGAGAGCAATAGCTATAGTCGTTAAGAGGAAAGAATTGGCCCACACGACGATATATTGAACATGAAGAGCTGATCCAGATAGTTATTAAAAAGAAAAAAAAAAACATGCATTCATGTAGAAACAAGGGTTACCTCAAGCATATGAACCAAGAAGGCAAGGTTAAAAGGTCTTCTCGGAGTTCAACATAGTTGTGTGAGTTAGAGTGATGTTGTTGGGCTCACTAATTTTGTAACACCCAAAACTGAAGGAAAGCCACCTATGCAAGACCCAAAGGATCCAAGAAAGGAAATTATGAGGATTAAGCAAGGAAAGGTGTCTTAGTAAGTCATTTCTAAACCCTAAGAAGTTATCTTTTAAGGAGTTAAGACCTTTGGAGAAGGATTGAGAATGAAAGCGTAAGCGAAAAGGACGAAAATGTTATTTTTCCAATTATTAAGGACCTTTCTAGATTTTTAATTCCTTATCTAAAAGGAATCTTAAGATGCTTGAGAAGGGAGAAATGACCAACAAGGAATGAAGAATGTTTAGGAAATTATGGATTTTTTGAGAAAATAATAATAAAATATTCAGAATGTGGAAAATTACCAAAATACCCTTGAAGTTAAGGATAATTACGGATTTGCCATTCTGCTAAAAAATCAAAACTTTCACCTTCTGTACAAAATCCCTCGAATCTCGACTCTCAGCCGTAGGATCTCCTCCAAACTTGGATATTTTGTAGAACACTCACGGATCATCACTTCCGACGACTAGGATTCAAAACCAAAGTCGGTGAGTCTCTAATCGGAGTAGATAGTTCTGACGGATTTTCCAGAAAATCTAATCGACAATTCATGACGATTCTGGAGCTCCCAATGTTAGTTTAAGTTTTCCCTATAAATTCTGAAGTTGGGGCAATCGCTTGGGACAAGAATCGAGCAAGGTCGAGCTCCCAGTCGTTGGCAATAAGTGTTTAGATTTTGTGTCACCTACTCTCGGGTTTCTTCTAAATTCGAGAGCAATTCTCCACCATTTCCTTTCAAACTTGTTCCTAAAGCTTCTAAACAATATTACCATAAGTTCTATGAAGGAATAGAGTCCTGAAAGTGCCTAGAAACCATTCCTCCAATCTAATCCACCATTAAAGAGCTTCAAGAAAAACTCAAAATTCCAATCCAAGGATATACAAGTATTCTTCGAGCAAGGACAACCCCAATTGGTTTCTGCACCTCCAAGGAATGTTTCCATAGAAGCCCACGAAGAGAAATAACCTCAGGAACGTTCCCAATTGACAAAAATCCGTTTCAGGCAAAAATTGGAGGTAAGTGT
>NW_019268644.1:84065-86258 GCF_002738365.1 Cucurbita moschata
AAGACGATACCATTTCACTTGCAGGTTAGTGAAAGATGGTGATGTGTTTGGAGAAGATAGAGGGTGCAAAGAATCCAGCAAACATGTTGACAAAATGTGTTGATGTTGGAATATTGAGGTTGTGCAAAGCCTCAATTGATATGGTGCCATGAAGACCATGAAGATGCTCATGGTCATTTGAGAATGAAATTCTTGGTTGACTAGATCAGTCTCCAAGTGGGAGAATTGTTAAGTTATGGAGCCTGCTGCTTATTTATAGCTTGGTTTATATCCGGTAAAGCTATATATTGTAAATAGCTATATATAGTAGATGGTTAAATTTGGTAAAGCTATATATAGTAAATAGCTATATATAGTAGATGGTTAAATCTGGTAAAGCTATATATAGTAAACTGAACTATATATATATATCCCGTCTGGTAGAGATTTGAAAAGTACTTTCTGTATTCTCTCTCACGGTACATACTTGAAGTCGTCAATATAAATTCTTTAGCCAGAGTTCTCCTTGCATTTTCTTTATCCTATTCTTTGAGTTCATGTAGATCGAGTGTGTGTGTTGTTGTGCGATCCTAACACAAGGTAGGCTAATACATGGATAAAGCAATTCTGATAATAGCAAGCTATTCAATGAAATCAAGCAAAATAAAAACAAAACATAAACAAAGAAAGAAGGGCACCAATATATTTTTGGATGGAATTGCGCATTTAAAAAAAAAAAGAATTCCAAAGAGAATGGTGGTGAAGATTTGAGAACAACCTAACTTTTCTTTTTTATAAAATACGGAAAAATTTAGAAATTATCTTCAAGTCTAAATGATGAGAAAAAAAGTCAAACACAAATGTTCCCGATTTAGATGAAAGAAGAAATAATGTGAAACGAAGTTTATTTGATCTTCAAATAAAGATATAAATGGTCTAAAATAAATGGTAAGGACCATTTATAATGAACAAATATGATAAGGATTTCTTTTTTTTTTTTTTTCAAGGTCTAAATATGATCTTCAAAAAGAAAATGAGAACAACCTCAAAAGATGATGAAAATGATGGAAATGGCCGCCAGAAAATAAATGGATAGTTTTGAAGAAAAAAAATACAATAGCATAAACGAATAAATGAGAGATAAAATCAATTCTAGAGTAGGCCACATAGATGCAACCTAGGCTCGGATACCAAATTAATTAGGCAACCCTAATCCTCAACCCAATGATCCAAGCTTTAGTTGGAGCAAAAACCCTTCAATCAAATAAATTAACTAATTCGTCAAGNTTTTGGCTCGTTACATATCGTCGTCTAGGAAATGCTTGGTTCTCCTCTCCAATTGCTAGCAGATATTGTTTGTTTTGGCCTATTACGTATCGTCGTAAGTTTAAAAGTTTTAAAACGCATTTTTTAGAGAGAGATTTCCACACCCTTATAAGGAATGCTTCATTCCGCTCTCCAACCAATGTTAGGTCTCACAATAAACAGTTAGGATGGCTAAGTGGTCGAAGGCGTTAGGACTCAAGTTTTGGTCCTTGTGAGAGTCCATGGGTTGAAATCCCACTTTTGACAACTTAGAAAGGTTTTCTTTTATAAAGTGCTATTATTTTATTAAATTGATTCAAAATTTCAACTCAAAAAGATGTTTTCTTCTACCTTAAGGAATGAATTCGTTCCTATTAGCAGAACCTCCGACCTTGTTGTTAAAGGCCACACGATCTAACCAATTGAGCTATTATAGCTAAGAACTATTCAAGCTAATCATTTGTAATAGTTCAAGCCCACATCAGTAAATATATTCAGCTTTAGCTCGTTATGTATTACTGTCAACTTCACGGTTTTAAAACGCATTTATTAGGGAGTGGTTTCCACATCCATATGAGGGATGTTTCTTCCTCTCTCCAACCTTTGTTCAATCTCACAATCCATCCACTAACAAATATTGTCCAATTTTGTCCATTACGTATCACCATCGAAACAATTCTAAAACAAGTTTACTATGGAGAGGTTTCCACATCCTTATAAGGAATGTTTCGTTTCCCTTTCCAACCGCTAAAAAATAATATTGTCCAATTTTGTCCATTACATATCACCATCGAAACAATTCTAAAACGAGTTTACTATGGAGAGGTTTCCACATCCTTATAAGGAATGTTTCGTTTCCCTTTCCAACCGCTAAAAAATATTGTTCATTTTTTCCGTTACATATCGCCG
>NW_019268644.1:86342-89037 GCF_002738365.1 Cucurbita moschata
ATGCGGGATCAGAGGGTGTACGTTCAAATCCCACTTTTGACAACTCAAATAAAGGTAAAAAATTCTAAAACGAGTTTACTATGGAGAGGTTTCCACATCCTTATAAGGAATGTTTCGTTTCCCTTTCCAACCGCTAAAAAATATTGTTCATTTTTTCCGTTACATATCGCCGTCAGAATAACAATTTCAAATCAAGTCTAATAGAGAGATGTTTAAAGACTCTTATAAGTTATAGTTCATTCCCCTCTCCAACCAATGCGGGATCAGAGGGTGTACGTTCAAATCCCACTTTTGACAACTCAAATAAAGGTAAAATAAAAATACAATAGCTTATATTATTGAAATCAATTGAACTCACTAGAGATTTAAAATGGCCATGACACGAGTGCATAGCAAAAGATGAGTTGTGAGCCTCTGTCAATATCTCGTTCCTTAATTCCCCCACTGCTGGAATACATAGGCTCCTTAATTCCTTTATTACTAGAATACACTGGCATCCTTGACATAACCGTTCTTCATCTTAGGATTTAGAGAAACTGTCCACTAGGCCCTCTATTAACTGAATCATAATTACCTATATTAAAAAAAGTCAGCTTCGAAAAGGTAAAAAAACATAAAGGTTGGTGTAAAAAATGTCAAATCAAGCCAAATATGTCGTTTTTTAGCCTAGAATTCTGAGAAGATGAGCCGAAGGGGCCGGTGTATGCAGTAGTGACCCTGTCGTTGAGGGAAATTGACACATGAGCAGGTCGCAAAGTGGGTCGAGGCATGGGTCTTGAATGTTCATGTGGGCACACAGGTTTGTGTAGTGGATCGTGGGTTGGGCTGTGTTAGGTGTATTTTTTGTTTGAATGTTGGTTTTTGGGCCCAGCACAGAGGAACTAGACTACGAGACTAGTTGCTAGTGGGTATCTGATTGCATTGTTCGGCGGAAGCTTTGTATTTTAGGTTACTGGAGCAAACTTGGTATGGGGTTGCTTGGCTATAATGAGGTTACGGGTATTCGAGTTTGGGTTCGACCAGATGGACTTCATCTTCTCCACTCCTCACCTCGGTTAGGGTTGCCTGTGGGTTTTGGGTCGTGAGTCGGATCTTGGGTCGGACTTCGTCTCCCTCACCCCGATTACTAGAGAATTTTTCGGTGACTCTCTCTCTCCTCGGTCACGTCATTTTGACGTCTTTTTTCCTTCTTTTTCCAACATTTCCAAGTCTCCTCCTCCCCCTAATCCCGTTTATGGTGTTTGTTTGGTTCGTAAGGGCTTAAACTCTCAGATCTGAGAGGGTTCGAAAATCCAACGTTCTGTCTTCCTTACCCAATCTCGAGCCTAAAGCTTTATTCGACTTTGCCCCGCGACTTCTGTTTGGCGCTTTCGACTCAGGATACTGGTTTTTAAGCCTGTTTAACATTTTTAGACCCAATCCTACAATTGGTTACCCTCTTGAAGTCGATTTTGACATTTTCAAAAAGTTTTGAGATGAGTACCATCGTTGTTTCAAAAAACTAAACTCTTATAAGAAAAATTATAGGTTTACTTACACATAGTAGCTAAACGAGGTCGTTTGATCTGTGCTAATTCGGTGTCGTGAACTCACATAGGTTTACTTTGATTTTGAAGGGCAAAATTGAACTAGCTGCAAGTATGATTTAGGGACTTCCACTTAGCTACCTTGATAAGTGACTTCACAACTATCCGAAGTTGGCTTGACTTCTTTGAGTGCTGAGGAATGGTGGGTTAGCTTTGGTGGGTTTTATTTTAATGGCGGTTTTGAGGTTAGTGAGGAGGAAAAACATTAAGGATATGGAGAAGGTGTCTGAAAGAGGAGAGTTTTGATACTGTTTTGATTGGGAAAAGTAGACTGCCTTCTGATTCAATGGTAAGAACACAACCCGCTCTTGAAAATAGTTACCTTCCTTGATTCTTTTTCTTCTTAGTTGTTGGGACGTTTTCGTCAGTGTGTGGAACGTGGAGTGAGAGAAAAACGTTTAAACGAACGATATAATCGGTAGACTTTTTTACTCTTGAAGTGTAAAGTTGTCAAAATGATTCTTTTATTAACTTCTCTGGGTTGTATTAAAAGAGAAATGAATACTACCGTTGATGATCTCATGGATAAACACNTCTATAGTAATAAGTAAAATGGGCTAAATAAATTTGAATTGGGTTACTTATTTTACTGGATAGAACTCATGTCGTTCAATATATTTGAATCAAATTAACTTAAACAAACTTTGACCATTTGGATGGTGACCAAATAAGAAAAATCTATTGTATTTGGATGGTGACCAAATTATTTTGCATTCATCTTTTGAGGAGCTCATTGAAAGCTTACCTTAAAGAAGAAGGGACACTTTGAAATATTAAGTAGATAATCTTTTCGTTAATATCGTCTCCTCTTTCCTTCCGACTCCTGATATTTGAATTGGAATAATCAACGTATTCATATCATTCGATTCCTCTTTCCTGATTTTTCTTACTCGTCACTGCTTTGTTTTTGTTTTTTGTTTTTTTTGTTAAAATTATTTTCCTACAAGCAGGTTTGAATTCAATGAAATTTTTTAAAATTTTCCTACTTTGTGCTTTACCCAAACCTCGACATACATAATATATATATATATTCATTTAACTATAACACATATGGTCCATGGAAGAATTGTAACTCTTATGCTCATTAATATTATAATGTCTACTACCTA
>NW_019268644.1:89047-89815 GCF_002738365.1 Cucurbita moschata
TAATATTATAATGTCTACTACCTAAATTATAACCTAAAGTTGATAATTGATGTCCAATTAGCAAACCCTAAGTTTGTAATCATTGTGGAGTAATTGAAATTACAATGAAAGTAGTTTAAACTCCTAGTACCTTAAATGAAGTTGGTCTCTTCTAATAAAACACCAATTTCTCTTTAATATCATTAATACAATTATGCTTCATCTTGAACCTACTAAACATGAAACTAAAACTGCGTTCAATTTAACTCCATTTTATTGTCATCTTGAATGACGTGTAGGATATATTCTTGATTTACCTTGATATTTCATATTAGTTAAGCTTTTTGCAAAATCACAGCTAGACAACAACAAAGATGAACTTGAGTCTGTTTATTATTTTAAAGAAAATTTCTTTCTCCATCTTATCCCTAATAACTCTGCAACTAAATTCATATTATGCTAACTCTCAAGAAGTAAAATATGCAACTTTAACAAAAATTTCATCTAAACAAATTTTATTGCCATACAACATAAATGACAATTATAGCCTTCAAACAAAAACTAGAGTAGTTGTGGTGAAGGGGATAAAAACTCTAGTGTTCATCCATAATATACAACCACTACCTAAATTATGACCTAAAAGTTTGAAAACATAAGTTGTGGTTGAAAATTACATAAAACAATCCCCTAAATCCAAGAACTCGTGTCCAATTAATAAATCCTAAAGATAGTAGCTAACCTAGAGTAATTGAAGCTCCACATGAAGTAATTTAAAGTTCCAATTACTTA
>NW_019268644.1:89936-91430 GCF_002738365.1 Cucurbita moschata
TTAAAAAGAAAAAAGGGAAAGGCGGAAAACCACTGTCCAACCTTTCTTTCTCTCTTTCCTCCTTTCCTTTACTGAATGTTCTGTGCCCTAAAATATGTGATTCTCTTTTTCTTCCCATTATTTGGAGTTCCAGCTTGTTTGCCTCCACAGGTTTGTTGCACTCAATTATGCTAAATTGAAGTTAAATAAATACTATTTTTAATTGCTTTGATCCTAAGTGTTTGGTGTTTCTATTGACAGTGTTGTAAGTATTTACTTACCTCTCTTGTTTACATAAATATTTTTTTAGAAGAAGTTTTGTTTGGGTGGAATTTCAGTGAACCTGTGTTTGTGAGTATGATAATACTAATATAATCATTTTAGTAGTTCTCATATCTTGCTGATGTTCCGTACATCATCCACATTATTTTTTTTTTTTAATGAAAATTGCAGGAACAAGTGAAACATGCTAACAAATTACTCCATTATTTGTTACTCTTCCTTTCTCAACATTGGACAACATTATAGAGACAATGGACTAGTAAGGCATCGACTGCACAACATATTAAAAGAGCTGGAAGTACCGAGCCTAGGCATTGTTATTGTCTCTATTCTTCTTCATCTGCAGTTTTTAGTAATATGTTTCTTAAATATTCCCTAAATTTTATGTTCATCAAATTGAATACTTTATTTTGTAATGGGTAAGTAGATTGTAAAATTTGAATTATGAATGGAAGTCCCTTCATATTTATTATGTTATAAAATATTCTCTCATGTTAGATTATATTAAAAAAATTATTGTCTGAGTCTTTTAATCAAAAATAAAAATTATAATAAAATTTATAGAACATAAAAGAAATGTCATTAAAAAAATTATTACATTAATATAGTAATTATAAATGATTAAATAACATTATCATAACATAAGATTAAAGCTATAAATACTATATTATAACATTAAGAAAAATGCTTTTATAAGTTAAAAATAGCCAATATTTTAGTTATATTAAAAATATTATAGCTCTAAAAAAATGCTATAAAATGTTTTTGTAGCAATTTATATAAGCTATAGTATCATACTCTATTATAGCATTTTTTATAGCTATAAAAAAATAAAAAGTCTCAGACTTTTAATAACATGGACTGTCACGACGTTTGAAAAATGTTATGAAAAGTCTATGATAGCGTTTTTCGTAAGCTATCATATCTATTATTTGTTGTAGTGGTTGCGCTTAAGTTCATGAAATGTTTATAGACTCCAACTCTTAGTACTATTAATGCAATTATATTTCATATGAGTTTGTCATAAATCAAACTATGGTACATTCAATACAACTTCATTTTCTTGTCATACGAAGCAAAATAGAAGAATTAAATCAAAAAAACTAATGAACTGAGCCAAATAAATCCAACCCAACCCAGACTGATTAGTTTGATTCATTTGTTGGGTTGTAGTTTATTTGATAACACTTGCATATTAGAACAATTCAATATTACATGCCTTACTTACAAGTA
>NW_019268644.1:91538-92793 GCF_002738365.1 Cucurbita moschata
CATTATTTTTAGAAAGGGCATTTGGTATAGTGGTATGATTCTCACTTAGGGTGCGAGAGGTCCCGAGGTCAATTCTGTCTAAATCTAAAAGAATATGATAATAATAATTGTTCATGGATTCACCACCCCCCAAGTCAAACTGGTGCCTGTTGTTGCACCGGGCACCTTTATACTAGGTGCTAAAGCATGGGTGTTTTGTATCCATTGAGCAAAGACGGTGCCTTGAGATGTGATATGATTGCATCGCGATGCCTAAGTACACGATCTAATAAATCGTAGTTGGATCATAGTCTCTTACCATAAAAATGGCAACACAACCTATGAGAAATCCACCAATCCACATGTGATGTGTGAATAATGAAAGTTGTGTAAAGAGCCTAGCATAGCTTCATATTAACAAAGAAAATAAATGAAATAAAATAAATGAAATAACGATGATACATTCCATAAACAACTTAATATATAGTCCATAACAAGGGCATTTGGTCTTGTGGTATGATTCTTGCTTTGAGTGCAAGAGGTCTCAAGTTCGATTCTCGGAATGCCCCTCTAAAAGGTAAAAGGACAATTTTGAAAGAAAAAAAATAAAATAGTTTAGTTATCAATGGGGCCTAACCCAACGGAATGCGTGGCAATGCACAACTTTAACTTACATATATATTGAGGCACGGTATGATTATCATTTTGGATGGGTGTGGGAGGTCTAAGTTCGATTCTCAAAATGCCCGATAATATGATTTAAAATGTGGTTTTTAAACATTGAACCAAGAACGAACCGGGACTTCAAAAAGAGCATTACACAAATTGTTCTATTGTATTCTTTCTAGGAACTTTTCATTATGTTGTCCGGGGTATTCTCAGGGGCCGAAGTGCAAAGCCCCATAGCCTTTTCATGGTAAAGAAGGCAAGAAGTTTCAGAGAGCCATAGGTTCGAATCCTGTCATCTTGATGTGGTATTCTCAGGGGCCGAAGTGCAAAGCCCCATAGCCTATTCGTGGTCAGGAAGGCAGGCGAACCGCGGTATTCTCAGGGGCCGAAGTGCAAAGCCCCATAGCCTATTCGTGGTCAGGAAGGCAGGCGAACCGCGCACATTGGAAAAAAAAAAGTGCAAAGCCCCATAGCCTATTCGTGGTCAGGAAGGCAGGCGAACCGCGCACATTGGAAAAAAAAAAGATCTCCTTTTCTATCACACGTAGAATTGTCATTCTTTTGTCTTTTGAAACCCCTTACCTTATCAGTCATCAGGCAGGTTTTT